>NC_056429.1:65085164-65174754 GCF_018296145.1 Oncorhynchus tshawytscha | reverse complement strand
GGACTATCGGACCACCATTTTATTACGTTTGCAATTGCAACAAATAATCTGCTCAGACCCCAACCAAGGAACATCAAAAGTCGTGCTATAAATTCACAGACTACACAAAGATTCCTTGATGTCTCAGATTCCCTCTGTTCACCCAAGGACGCCAGAGGACAAAAATCAGTTAACCACCTAACTGAGGAACTCAATTTAACCTTGCGCAATACCCTAGATGCAGTTGCACCCTAAAAACTAAAAACATTTCTCATAAGAAACTAGCTCCTGGTACACAGAAAATACCCGAGCTCTGAAGCAAGCTTCCAGAAAATTGGAACGGAAATGGCGCCACACCAAACTGAAGTCTTCCGACTAGCTTGGAAAGACAGTACCGTGCAGTACCGAAGAGCTCCTTACTGCTGCTCGATCATCCTATTTTTCTAACTTAATTGGAGGAAAATAAGAACAATCCGAAATTCCTTTTTGATACTGTCGCAAAGCTAACTAAAAAGCAGCATTCCCCAAGAGAGATGACTTTCACTTTAGCAGTGATAAATTCATGAACTTCTTTGAGGAAAAGATTATGATTATTAGAAAGCAAATTACGGACTCTCTTTTAAATCTGCGTATTCCTTCAAAGCTCAGCTGTCCTGAGTCTGCACAACTCTCCCAGGACCTAGGATCAAGAGACGCTCAAGTGTTTTAGTAATATATCTCTTGACACAATGATGAAAATAATCATGGCCTCTAAAACCTTCAAGCTGCATACTGACCCTATTCCAACTAAACTACTGAAAGAGCTGCTTCCTGTGCTTGGGCCCTCCTATGTTGAACATAATAACGCTCCCTATCCACCGGATGTGTACCAAACTCACTAAAGTGGCAGTAATAAAGCCTCTCTTGAAAAAGCTAAACCTTGATCCAGAAAAATATAAAAACTATCGGCCTATATCGAATCTTCCATTCCTCTCAAAATTTTAGAAAAGGCTGTTGCGCAGCAACTTACTGCCTTCCTGAAGACAAACAATGTATACGAAATGCTTCAGTCTGGTTTTAGACCCCATCATAGCACTGAGACGGCACTTGTGAAGGTGGTAAATGACATTTTAATGGCATCGGACCGAGGCTCTGCATCTGTCCTCGTGCTCCTAGACCTTAGTGCTGCTTTTGATACCATCGATCACCACATTCTTTTGGAGAGATTGGAAACCCAAATTGGTCTACACGGACAAGTTCTGGCCTGGTTTAGATCTTATCTGTCGGAAAGATATCAGTTTGTCTCTGTGAATGGTTTGTCCTCTGACAAATCAACTGTAAATTTCGGTGTTCCTCAAGGTTCCGTTTTAGGACCACTATTGTTTTCACTATATATTTTACCTCTTGGGGATGTTATTCGAAAACATAATGTTAACTTTCACTGCTATGCGGATGACACACAGCTGTACATTTCAATGAAACATGGTGAAGCCCCAAAATTGCCCTTGCTAGAAGCATGTGTTTCAGACATAAGGAAGTGGATGGCTGCAAACTTTCTACTTTTAAACTCGGACAAAACAGAGATGCTTGTTCTAGGTCCCAAGAAACAAAGAGATCTTCTGTTGAATCTGACAATTAATCTTAATGGTTGTACAGTCGTCTCAAATAAAACTGTGAAGGACCTCGGCATTACTCTGGACCCTGATCTCTCTTTTGAAGAACATATCAAGACCATTTCAAGGACAGCTTTTTTTCCATCTACGTAACATTGCAAAAATCAGAAACTTTCTGTCCAAAAAATGATGCAGAAAAAATTAATCCATGCTTTTGTCACTTCTAGGTTAGACTACTGCAATGCTCTACTTTCCGGCTACCCGGATAAAGCACTAAATAAACTTCAGTTGGTGCTAAATACGGCTGCTAGAATCCTGACTAGAACCAAAAAAATTTGATCATATTACTCCAGTGCTAGCCTCTCTACACTGGCTTCCTGTCAAAGCAAGGGCTGATTTCAAGGTTTTACTGCTAACCTACAAAGCATTACATGGGCTTGCTCCTACCTATCTCTCTGATTTGGTCCTGCCGTACATACCTACACGTACGCTACGGTCACAAGACGCAGGCCTCCTAATTGTCCCTAGAATTTCTAAGCAAACAGCTGGAGGCAGGGCTTTCTCCTATAGAGCTCCATTTTTATGGAACGGTCTGCCTACCCATGTCAGAGACGCAAACTCGGTCTCAACCTTTAAGTCTTTACTGAAGACTCATCTCTTCAGTGGGTCATATGATTGAGTGTAGTCTGGCCCAGGAGTGGGAAGGTGAACGGAAAGGCTCTGGAGCAACGAACCGCCCTTGCTGTCTCTGCCTGGCCGGTTCCCCTCTTTCCACTGGGATTCTCTGCCTCTAACCCTATTACAGGGGCTGAGTCACTGGCTTACTGGGGCTCTCTCATGCCGTCCCTGGAAGGGGTGCGTCACCTGAGTGGGTTGATTCACTGATGTGGTCATCCTGTCTGGGTTGGCGCCCCCCCCCCTTGGGTTGTGCCATGGCGGAGATCTTTGTGGGCTATACTCAGCCCTTGTCTCAGGATGGTAAGTTGGTGGTTGAAGATATCCCTCTAGTGGTGTGGGGGGCTGTGCTTTGGCAAAGTGGGTGGGGTTATATCCTTCCTGTTTGGCCCTGTCCGGGGGTGTCCTCGGATGGGGCCACAGTGTCTCCTGACCCCTCCTGTCTCAGCCTCCAGTATTTATGCTGCAGTAGTTTATGTGTCGGGGGGCTAGGGTCAGTTTGTTATATCTGGAGTACTTCTCCTGTCCTATTCGGTGTCCTGTGTGAATCTAAGTGTGCGTTCTCTAATTCTCTCTTTCTCTCTCTCGGAGGACCTGAGCCCTAGGACCATGCCCCAGGACTACCTGACATGATGACTCCTTGCTGTCCCCAGTCCACCTGGCCGTGCTGCTGCTCCAGTTTCAACTGTTCTGCCTTATTATTATACGACCATGCTGGTCATTTATGAACATTTGAACATCTTGGCCATGTTCTGTTATAATCTCCACCCGGCACAGCCAGAAGAGGACTGGCCACCCCACATAGCCTGGTTCCTCTCTAGGTTTCTTCCTAGGTTTTGGCCTTTCTAAGGAGTTTTTCCTAGCCACCGTGCTTCTACACCTGCATTGCTTGCTGTTTGGGGTTTTAGGCTGGGTTTCTGTACAGCACTTTGAGATATCAGCTGATGTACGAAGGGCTATATAAATACATTTGATTTGATTTGATTTGGTAAGTACACAGCTCAGCTTCCGAATGAATACAAATGCAGTTAGCGATCAGACATTCACATACAGAGCACAACATAATGACTTCATAATATTAGGTGATCAGTCTAACAATGGACGACAGATAAAATGTGTTGTCTGTTCTGTTACAGCTTGCTGTGTGCCCAGGCTCCAAACACGCATATGGCGCTCTGCTGCACATTACACACATCTGCTCAATAAACAATGAAATAGTACCTTGTATTTCGGGATCATTTCTAATGGATGGTGACGAGGATGAGAACCGTTACAGTGTGGAAGACTGTTCAGTTGGGACATAAGTATGGATCAGATATTGTATGTTCTTTCTCTGTTTTCTATCATGGTTCCCTGCTTTCCTTACCTTAAATAACACATCATCCATTGATGACCACCAACCTCCATTTTATGGGCACATCTTCAATCTCTATTGATAAAAATGTTCATCTGATGTGCAAAATTGCCTTGCAATTCATCCTTTGAAGAGCATACCAAAAGCAAAAAGGTCAAGAGTACAAATCAATTCTTCAAACTTTAACGTATTAATTTGTACTCTAGGTCTCTTTGCTTTTAGGTGTGCTATGCTTTGAATTCAACAACAAGCAGTATAATCAGAGTGCAAACTATTTTAGCTGTAATCATTTTACCTGCTCGCCGTCACATTATTATACTCATTCAAGAGGGATGTTCCTTTAGAGAAATGAATGTGTCTGCTAATCTTTTGTTGTCTCCGACTCTGCGTCTTGTTGTTTTAAATGTCAACCGATGTTTGTGAGATTCAAAATGAGAAGTGTGAGCATAGAAATTTGGCCACTACTTGTTCACTTTAGCAGACAAAAACTGCCCTAATCATGCCTTTTCAGATGGGGGCATTGTGAGGTGGTTTTTTACATACCCCGACATCCTCTAGAATCTCTTGTAACAATCTCTTGTGAAATGATAGGACAAACAGTTGGGTTACTAGCTTGATTATTGTCCTAGATGATGGATGTGTAAACATAAAGTGAATCAAAATTGGAATTTTTATTGAAACCAACATTTGTCTCTCTCCCTCCCTCTCTTCCACTATGCAGGACATTCTGAACAACCTGGACCACCTGGAGCCAGCTGACCTGGAGGATGACGACCTCCTGCTGGATGTGAACCTCCCTGAGGAAGGCTCTCTACACAACGGTGCGAGGACAGACAATAGTGGCTCCAGGTGCAGTCACATACAGTGTTGATTGACCTCTACCTTCACCTTTCCCCAGGCTTGGTGCTCTTTAACAATATGATTGGTTCAGGAGATCCCTAATCATTACAATGAAAGCCTAATCACTGTGATCAGATCCGGTCACGTTTTGAATGTAGCTCTTCATTCCACTGTGTAATTGTAATCATGTTTCCTTTCCATGTTATATCTAATCATGACACATTCCCTAGCCCTATAACAAGTGCTGATTAGGTAACAAGATAAAGTAATTCCATTTATCGTTTTGGTAAATGTGCTTTTATTCTCAAAAACAGCATAATTGTCTTTGTGTGAATTAATGGGTGTGGATGGGCTTGCATGCATTTTATTACTATTTATCGGACATCGACCGTGAATCGTGGGTAATGAAGTCTCTCAACTGTATTGTGAATGCAGTGCTGACAATACTATTCATGGGTAATGTAGTTCTTTCTCCTGCTCTGAATAGACTTTGCCCAGTGTCAGACCACTGACCAGTCTTGCCAAGGGATTGCTAACAAGGGTCCCTTCATGACCCCAAAACGCACAGACAAACCCAGAGCTTATGTAGTCTACACACACACACACACACACACACACACACACACACACACACACACACATTACTGGGGCAGCTGCCCTTTAATTAGAACTAGCTAATGAAAGACTATATAAACAGTCACAGCCTTGTTTTTCTGTTTACAGAGTGCTACAGTGAGTGTGTTGAGTGAGTGTGACAGGAATGTTCACTCTGAAAGAATGTGAATCCAACCGGCATACTTCTCTCCTCCTTTTTGGGAAGAGCCTGTATTTATAGTCCTGTATGTCATAGCGAAGGGTCGTAGCTAAGGGAGAGGAGAGCAGAGAGAGGGTCCAGCCAAGCTCAGCCATTTGGGGCAGGCCTAGAGAGAAGGGAAGAAGGGAGGGAGATTTACTGTTGCATAGTCTTAGGCTCACTCTCCTCCCCTTCCACCCTCCTTTCCATTGACACGCAGGCTGTGCCAGCCAAGCAGGAAGGGGAAAGGAAGAAGGGAGAAGGGAAAGGGAGGCCCTGCTATTTTATCCAGCAGGCAGGCTCTAGCTCCAATGACAGGAGAGGCCCAGTGGTCTCTTCCCTCCCACCCCAAGCTGGTGACACCCAGCCTGGCCACGAACACAGCCACCCCAGCCTCTCCCTCCCCCTCTGGCCCCAGCTCCTTTCTCAGAAAACAGGGTGGATGAGTTTCTCTAGCCCTTTAAACAGCTGACTGACACTTTAGCCCACACTGTTTTCTCACACTTTCTTATATTTGGATTTCAGTTTTGTACTGTTGAGAACGTGTTTATGGATGTAGCAGAGAGTCTTGGAATGTAGCTGAGCTGACTATTTGGACAGGGTCGCCATCAGTTGCGGTATGTGGAGAGAGGCTGGATAAAGTATTTTGTGGCCGACTTTCTGTATTCTGTGTCCTTTGTTTTGCACCACATCATGGTACAACTGCAGTAAGATTCAGTTATTTAAAGACGGCAATCAATTTTATGCAGTCTGTCTTTTTGATGTTGTCTCGGTTCATTAATGGCTTGTTTGAATAGTGTAGTGCCAAATATTCATGTCCCTTCCTTTCTTGCTCTGTTTGAAAGGGAAATTGCGTGTCTGTCTGTGTTTTGTGGGTGAGTACGAGTTTGTTAAACTTCTCTCTTGATGTTTTCCCTTGAGAGTCCTACTGACTGTCGGCCTTAGCTTGAGTCTAGAACTGCCGTCTTCTTTGGTTTGATGTCTTATTCAGTACAAATCATACTTCAAGCAATGGAGCAATGTGTGAATGTTTTATGAGATGAAGAACTGCTTAAAGAATCCTTATTTTGCTATGTGATTGTATTCTGACTTTCTGAGTGTGTGTGCTTGTTTGTGGGTAGGTGTGTGTGTAGGAACAAATAGATGTCCTCTAAAAATCGAAAACAAATCAAGTTGTCACATGCTTCTCAGGGTTCTACACAAGCTTTTTCCACTGGTGCTTTTCCAGTTGGCAGCAGCAGCGCATAACTTGGTTGCACCAATTTTTATATATACAGTGCCTTTGGAAAGTATTCAGACCCCTGGACTTTTTCCACATTGTTACGTAACAGCCTAATTCTAAAATGGATTAACTAAATACAAATCCTCAGCAATCTACAAACAATAACCTGTAATGACAACATAAAAAAGTGTTTTGTAATTTAGGGAAAATTATGAAAACTTTAATAAAATACCTTATTTACATAAGTATTCAGCCCCTTTGCTATGATATTGGTTGATTATCCTTGAGATTTCTACAACTGTCTTCCGGCGCCGACAGAGATGGCCGCCTCACTTTGCGTTCCTAGGAAACTATGCTCATTTTGTTTTTTTATGTGTTATTTCTTACATTGTTACCCCAGGAAATATCAGGTTTTATTACATACAGTTGGTAGGAACTATTGGATATAAGAGCAATGTAAACTCACCAACGTTACGACCAGGAATATGACTTTCCCGAAGCGGATCCTCTGTTTGGTCCACCACCCAGGACAATGGATCGGATCCCAGCCGGCGACCCAAAACAACGGCGCTACAGAAGGGGCAGACGGAGCGGTCTTCTGGTCAGGCTCCATAGACGGGCACATCGTGCACCGCTCCCGAGCATACTACTCGCCAATGTCCAGTCTCTTGACAACAAGGTAGGCGAAATCCGAGCAAGGGTTGCCTTCCAGAGAGACATCAGAGATTGTAACGTTCTTTGTTTCACGGAAACATGGCTCAGGATACGTCATCAGAGTCGGTACAGCCTCCTAGCGTCTTCACGCATCGTGCCGACAGAAAGAAACATCTCTCTGGAAAGAAGAAGGGCGGGGGTGTATGTCTTATGATTAACGAGACGTGGTGTGATCATAACTACATAAAGGAACTCAAGTCCTTTTGTTCACCTGACCTAGAATTCATTACAATCAAATACCGACCGCATTATCTACCAAGAGAATTCTCTTCGATCATAATCTCAGTCTTGTATATCCCACCCCAATCAGACACATCAATGGCCCTGAAAGAACGTCATTTGACTCTATGTAAACTGGAAACCACATATCCTAAGGCTGCATTTATTGTAACTGGGGATTTTAACAAGGCTAATCTGAAAACAAGGCTCCCTAAATGTTATCAGCATATCCAATGAGCGACCCGGGCTGGCAAAACCCTGGATCATTGTTATTCTAACTTCTGCGATGCATATAAAGCCCTCCCCGCCCTCCTTTCAGAAAGTCTGACCACGACTCCATTTTGTTGCTCCCAGCCTATAGAAAGAAAATAAAAAACAGGAAGCGCCCATGCTCAGGTCTGTTCAACGCTGGTCCGACCAATCGGATTCCACACTTCAAGATTGCTTCGAGCACATGGACTGGGATATGTTCCGCATAGCGTCGGACAATAACAATGATGAATACTCTGATTCGGTGAGCGAGTTTATTAGAAGTGCATCGGTGATGTTGTATCCACAGCATCTATTAGAACATTCCCCAACCAGAAACCATGGATTGATAGCAGCACTGAAAGCGCCAACCATTGCTTTTAATCATGGCAAGGTGACCGGAAACATGACCGAATACAAACAGTGTAGCTATTCCCTCCGCAAGGCAAACAAACAAGCTAAGCGTCAGTATAGAGATAAAGTAGAGTCGCAATTCAACGGCTCAGACACGAGAGGTCGTGGCAGTGTCTACAGTCAATCACGGACTACAAAAGGAAAACCAGCCCCGTCGCAGATCACGATGTCTTGCTCCCCGAGAAATTAAACAACTTCTTTGCTCACTTTGAGGACAACAAAACCAAAACCAAACCAAAACCTGCAGGCTCTCCTTCACTGCAGCCAAAGTGAGTAAAACATTCAAACGTGTTAACCTTCGCAAGGCGCGTCCTCAGAGCATGTGCAGACCAGCTGGCTGGTGTGTTTACGGACATATTCAATCACTCCTTATCCCAGTCTGCTGTTCTCACATGCTTCAAGAGGGCCACCATTGTTCCTGTTCCCAAGAAAGCGAAGGTAACTGAGCTAAATGATTATCGCCCCGTAGTACTCACTTCCGTCATCATGAAGTGCTTTGAGCGACTAGTCAAGGACCATATCCCCTCCACCCTACCTGAAGCATGGGAGAAACTCCCCAAATGCAGGTGTGCCAAGCTTGTAGCGTCATACCCAAGAAGACTCAATGCTGTCAAAGCTGCTTCAACAAAGTACTGAATACTTATGTAAATGTGATATTTCAGTTGTGTGTAGATTGATGAGGGAAAAAAACATGTGGCAATGTGTGTGTGTGTGTTTATCATATATTTATTATTTCAGCTTTTATTTCTTTCATCACATTCCTATACACTCAATTAGTATTCGGTAGCATTGCCTATAAATTGTTTAACGTTTCGGGTAGCCTTCCACAAGCTTCCCACAATAAGTTGGGTGAATTTTGGGCCATTCTTCCTGAAAGAGCTGGTGTAACTGAGTAAGGTTAGTAGGCCTCCTTGCTCAAACATGCTTTTTCAGTTCTGCCCACAATTTTTCTATGGGATTGAAGTCAGGGCTTTGTGATGGCCTCTCCAGTACCTTGACTTTGTTGTCCTTCAGCCATTTTGCCACAACTTTGGAAGTATGCTTGGGGTCATTGTCCATGTGGAAGACCCACTGGTGACCAAGCATTAACTTCCTGACTGATGTGTTGAGATGCTGCTTCAATATATCCACATACTTTTCCTACTTCATGATGCCATCTATTTTGTGAAGTGCACCAGTCCCTCCTTGCAGCAAAACACCCCCACAGAATGATGCTGCCCCCACCCCCCATCCCCCCACCGTGCTTCACGGTTGGGATGAGGTTCTTCGGCTTGCAAGCCTCCCCCTTTTTTCTCCAAACATAACGATGGTCATTATGGCCAAACAGTTCTATTTTTGTTTCATCAGACCAGAGGATATTTCTCCAAAAAGTATTGTCTTTGTCCTCATTTGCAGTTGCAAACCATAGTCTGGCTTTTTTTTGGGCGGTTTTGGAGCAGTGGCTTCTTCCTTACTGAGTGGCCCTTTCTGGTTATGTCGATATAGGACTCGTTTTTACTGTGGATATAGACACTTTTGTACCGGTTTCCTCCAGCATCTTCACACGGTCCTTTGCTGTTGTTCTGGGAATGATTTTCACTTCTCGCACCAAAGTAAGTTCATCTCTAGGAGACAGAATGCGTCTCCTTCCTGTGCAGTATGATGGCTGTTTGGTCCCATGGTGTTTATACTTGTGTAATATTGTTTGGACAGATGAACGTGGTACCTTCGGGCATTTGGAAATTACTCCCAAGGATTAACCAGACTTGTGGAGGTCTACATTTATTTTCTGAGGTCTTGGCTGAATGTTTTTGATTTTCTCATGATGTCAAGCAAAGAGGCACTGAGTTTGAAGGTAGGCCTTGAAATACATCCACAGGTACACCTCCAATTGACTCAAGTGATGTCAATTAGCCTTTCAGAAGCTTCTAAAGCCGTGACATCATTTTCTGGAATTTTCCAAGCTGTTTAAAGGCACAGTGAACGGAAGTATGTAAACTTCTGACCCACTGGAAATGTGATACAGTGAATTTTAAGTGAAATAATCTGTCTGTAAACAATTGTTGGAAAAATTGCTTGTGTCATGCACAAAGTAGATGTGCTAACCGACTTGCCAAAACTGTAGTTTGTTAACAGGAAATTTGTGGAGTGGTTGAAAAGTGTATGTTAACTTCTGACTTCAACTGTACATACACACACACACACTGATAATGACCTGGCCTGTGTCCCATAATGTGCATGCATTCCATACAAAATTCAACATTCAGGTAAATTTGCCTGTGGCGCACTGGGCCAGTGCCAACTGAAATCTACTGGCCCAAATTTTTTACAAATCTGACCATAAAGCAAATGATGGGTGCATAATTTCAATAGCAGGTGATTTTAGATTTAATTTGCAGTCTGAGAAAATAATCTATACAGGATTCATACAGACATTTGAAAGTGAAATTCAAGGGCTTTTCAAGCACTTAAATTGTAATTTAATTAAGGACCTACATTTTTTTGTAATTGTTGTAATAGCCTATAGATTGTTTTTTTTAACTCCCCCCAGTATGTATGCAAAAAAGTATGCATTACCACTTTAAGAATGCATTTTTTTATAATCTATCCTAAATGGTATTAAGTTTTGATTTTCACCTTATTTTTTACATTCTAAAATGTCAGAGTAATGTGAGCATTTGGGGGTGGTGTAAAGTATTGGTTAAAGTGTTTTATTTGTATTTTTTTGTGGGGGGGTGGTCAAGGTGAGGAAGAGGATTATTTAAAGCTAGTTCCACGTTTGGGGTGTCAGGACAGAGAAGAGCTTGGTCTGGGCTCAGCGGGAACTGCCCTCCCGTAATGGTGGGATGGCCAAAAGACCTGAGGTGGCGGAGTGCTCAGATTGGGGTGTAGGATTTGAGCATAGCCTGAAGTTAGTGAGGGGCAGTTCCTCTTGCTGTTCTGTAGGTAAGCAGCATGGTCTTGTAGTGGCTGCGAGCTTCGACTGGAAGCCAGTGGAGTGTTTTTGGAGGAACGGTGTGACATGAGAAAAATTGGGAAGGTTGAAAACCAGGCGGGCAGAAGCATTCTGGATAAGTTGCAGGTGTTTGATGGCAGAAGCGGGGAATTGTTCAGTGTCATCCACATAGTAATGATAGGAGAGACCATGTGAGAATATAGAGACAAGTGACTTGGTGACTAGAGAGAAAAGGGCCTAGAACCAAGCCATGAGGGGACACCAGTCGTGAGAGTACGTAGTACAGACACAGATCCTCTCCACGTCACCAGGTAGGATGCAATACAAGAATGTGCAGAGCTTAAGACACCCAGCCCTGAGAGGGTGGAGAGGAGGATCTGATGGTTCACGTTGTTGAAGGCAGTGGATAGATGTAGGAGGATGAGAACAGAGGAGAGATAGTCAGCTTTGGCTGTGGAGTGTGGAGAGCCTCCGTGACACAGAAGAGCAGTCTAGGTTAGGTGACCCGTCTTTACCCGTTAGGGTCAAGAAGATCGTTCTGAGTGAGATAAAGTTGACCAGAGACAGCACGCACAAAGAAAAGAATGAGGAGACACGGGTCTATAGTTTGATGTCACATGAGTCGAGGGGAGCAACTCTGGCAATTTTGACATCAGAGGGGATGCAGCCAGTGGTCAGGGATAAGTTGAGGGAAGTGAGGTCTCCAGAGATGGTCTGGAGAAGGGTTGAGGGTGTCGAGTGAGCAGGTTGTCGGGCAGGCAGACCTCAGTAGTCACAGGATGTCATCTGGAGAGAGAGGAGAGAAAGAGGTCAAGGCGTAGGGTAGTTGTGAGTGAGACCAGAGTCAATAAGCTGAGTGTATGAGTAGCGGATTTTTTTCAAAGTGGTTGACAAAGTCGTCTGGACCATATGATTTTCGTGGGTTGACACGTTGAAAGTATTGCTTGATGTCTTTCACAGAAATCTGTATATCAACAGCTAGTATGGTGTCTATACTGTCCAAGCCCACTTTCTGCTGCGATGTAAAATCACAAAAAGTCAACCTACAATAGAAACATGTTAAAATACATTGGAAAAGCAAGGTAATTTGACAGTCATCCAATGTCTCTTTGGTTTGTAGCCTATGATGGTTTGTAGCCCTTGCCAGGCTTTCTTACGGTCCTTGAAAATGTTTTCTAATTGGTCGTTGTACTCTGCTTTGCACTCCTTAAAAGTTTTTAAGTTGCCTCTGTTATTTTTCCTTTCCTCTTTACTGCTACCTGATTTAAAATACTTTTTTTTCTGGTTGAGGAGTTCTTTTAATTCCTGAGTTAACCACAGTTTATTATTGGGGGAGATATTGCCTTCCTTTTTGGGAATAATGACATCCTCACCGAAACAGATGTACTCAGAGACGGTATCCTCTGCCTCTTCCGGGTCATCGGCGCTGTCCATCAGAGCTGCCCAATCAGTTGACTCAAAACAATCATGGAGGGCTTCAGTCCATCTTTTAATCTCCACCTTTTTAGCCTTTTCTCATTGCAGACGTGCTTTGTAGACTGGGATGAGCTGAACCATGTTATGATCCGAACCCACAAGATTGGGTAGTGCCTTGGAAAAATACACACCTGGGATGTTAGCAAAACAGAGGTTCAGAAAGGCTTAATTTCGGGTAGGACATGTAACATATTGCTGATATGATGGTAAGTGTTCAGATAGATTGCACATGTTAAAGTCTCCCAGGATCAGCTTTACTGCTTCAGGTGACTGTCTCAGCCTGGGATACAAGGTCGTGAATCAAGTCGGCAGCTATTTGGGTGTCAGCGTGGGATACGTAAACAATAAAAAGTTGGATCTGATTTATTTCCCATGGCAGGTAGTATGGCCGTAGGTTAAGAGCAAGGAGTTCAATGTCTTTATTACAGACCTTGTGCTTAGTTGTAGTATGGGCAGGATTGCAATAGTTCTCATTGATGATTGCACAAACTCCACCCCCATATCTTCCCAGAGTTGATGTTTTGATCCATTCTAATAATTGTGGAGCCATGCAGCTCCACAACGGAGTCGGGATCCTGTTCCGTAAGCCAGGTCTCAGATAGACAGATCAAGCAGGATTGTCAGTACTCTGAGAGGTATTGGGTACAAGCCCGTAAGTACCTAGCAAAAAAACAGTACTAGACCAGAACAGATAAAGACAAAAAAATGATACTTATCACTCCTGGAGATATCAGGAGTCCTCTAGTTGCAGAATGAAGCGCAAAACCCTTCAATTGAAATGTCAGGAAATGAAAACGCCTACGTATCTCATAAAATGTTATCATAAATTAAATCACGGAATAATTATATTAGACTTCTAAATTTGCTACCATAACTTCAATGACTTTTCAATGATCAAAGCGCCTGCTTCCGCCATCAAGCTGTACCGGAGCGCCAAGTCTGGGACTAAAAGCCTCCTGAACAGCATCTACCCCTAAGCCTTAAGACTGCTGAACAGTTACTCAAATGGCTACCCTGACTATTTGCATTGATCCCCTTTTTATTTGCAATGACTCTATGCTGGACTCTACCCACACATACTACACTGACATTCCAACATACAGTTACGTCATTTAGCAGACGCTCTTATCCAGAGCGACTTATAGGAGCAATTAGGGTTAAGTGCCTTGCTTAAGGGCACATTGACAGATTTTTTCTTTATTTGACTCGGGGATTCAAACTAACAACCTTTCAGTTACCAGCACAACGCTCTTAACCGCTAGGCTACATATGTACGCACACACACACTACCTACGCTCACACACAAAACACACACACATGCATATTGATGCCACACACGCACACTCACACAAAGACACGTTTAAAAAACTTTCACACTCTTCCCAAATGCTGCTGCTATTCTGTTTATTATCTATCTTGATTGCCTAGTCACTTTTATCACTACCTACAGTACATGTACATACTGTACTACCTCAACTACCTCGTGCCTCTGCACATTGACTCAGTACTGGTACTCCTTGTACAGTATATAGTCTCGTTATTGTTATTTTTTGGGGTTACTATTTCCTATAACACTTTTAGCAACTTGTCCTTACTTTTTAACTCTGCATTGGTGGGAAAGGGCTCATAAGTAAGCATTTCACGGTAAAGCCTACACCTGTTTAATTCAGGGAATATGACAAATTACATTTGTATTTCATATTCAAGGTAGGCTATTCCATGATGACTGAATTGTGCATTGCAAATATTCAAGCAAGACTTTGAATTTAATTGGTTTGCATACCCATTCTTGCCTTAGCATTTACTGGTAGATATCATAACTTTGAAAATGTTTCCTACCGCTGTCGGGTTTCTCTCCACACAACATCCAGCTGTTTGAGAGCTGTGTGCTATTCTGCCCGACAGATTACCTATAGACTATATGTGTGCTGCGTGCGTGATTAATAATCAACATAACGAACAAACAGCTTCTGGAATCTATCTGTTTTTTTAAAATAAATTATTTAGCCTGGATTAAAAATACCATTTATTTTCACTGGCCCAAGCGGGTTTCCAAAACCTCCCCTGCATGTCGAGCCCTAACACACACAGACATGGGTATTCCCGTGCCGTTGTTGCCTCTTCAGAAAGTTGATTTAATTTTGGTCAATTGCATATTACTGTTTGAATAAATGATGATGATAAAAGAAAAAGTGAATTGTGAACAAAAAAGGAACGTGACCAGGTAAAAATAAATATATAGATATATTTTTTTGAGCAAATCAAATCAAAATTTGTGTTGCACTGCCAAGTCAAATGGTCACAAATGCAACTGTTTTGGTCACAGTATCGAACCCAGGTGTAGACTAAAAGTGAAATATTTCTCATTTTCCAACAATGTAGGGATAAAGATAAGCTCATGGGGCAATATTTGTTTGTGTGTGTACAGGAGTCTGTTTACATGCAACATATAGGACCACTGCCCCCAGACACACACACACACACACAAACACAAACGTCTTAGATTCTAAGCTAACTCTTAGATGACCGTGACCTCTCTTTCCCTCTGTGAAGACGCTAACGGGATGTCCCATTTTGAACGCTCAGAGAGGGGGGGACGACAAGGTCACTGGAGGAGAAGGCAGCATCACTGGAATGGACCGGATCACTTCCACAATGACACCAGGTGAGAATCAGTAGCTATCCTACAGCATGAAAATGGTAAAAATACCAAACATGACATAGTATGCTAGGTGTGCTATATTTAAGCAATAAGGCATGGGGGGGTGTTGTATATGGCCAATATACCATGGATAAGGGCTGTTCTTATGCATGATGCAACTCAGAGTGCTTGGATACAGTCCTTAGCTGTGGTATGTTGGCCATATACCTCTAACCCCTGAGGTGCTTTATTGCTATTATAAACAGGTTACCAATGTAATTAGAGCAGTAAAAATAAATGTTTTGTCATGCCTGTGGTATATGATCTGATATACCACTGCTGTCAGCCAATCAGCATTCACGGCTCGAACCACCCACTTGATAATCGTGAATATGAAGCTCCAGGGTGAAATGATTTACAAAAAGCCAGAGTGCATTTTGTAAATGACTTAATTTGCCCATTTACACCTAGTCAATGTGGCAAATATAAATATCTGACTGCCTCTCTCCCCCCCACTCCCACTCCCAGGGATCCAGTGTTCCAGCAGTATGATGGTTATGCTGGCCCTGTGGGGTTCAGGGTAGGCCCCCGGCCCTTTCCTCCCGTAGGGAGACACAATGGACACACGAGGGCACTGGACGAGCTCACACTCAAACATATGGCCCAGGACTGCAGCTCAGTGAAAAACCAGCTGCTTACACTCAAGAGTTTATTACAGGTAACACACACTCCCTCAAAGGCTCAAATGTAGTCCTCGGGAACTCAATGTAATTCCAATCTAATCACTCTGTTGAGTTGAGCTATGACTAAGCAAGTGGAAATCATATCTTGTAACTGTTGTCAGCTCCTTTTACAATTAAATAGATTTAGCATCCAATAAAATGTAACCTTAGTAGAATAACTATTATGTCAATGTTTGAGTTTACACTTCGCTAGATGGAGGCTGCTGATGTTGTATCAAGCAGTAGCTTTATAGGAGTTTATCACACATCCAGGTGGGAGAAGGCTTCTGAAGTTGAAAGGCAGTAGAAATCTGCATTGCTGCCACAGTGACCCTCTATGCCTACTTGTGAGGATGTAGCAGAGATACACACTGAATCTCTCCCACATCTCCTTAGATGGAGAGATTTCTGGAGAAGAGAACTGGTTTGATATGATGTAATCATAGAAAATAGCTGCTGGCTTTACTGTGCTTTACTGAGAATGTCACATGTCTCATGTCCATGGCTTGCGAGTGAGTGACTGTGGCACATGGTTTTATTCTATGTGTCACTCATCTCCTCTTACCTCTTACTACGACCCTGCTCCTCCCTTGTGGGTTACCTGTGGTACCTAATCACTTAATAGATCTGTCGGTATCAGATGACACATTCCATTTAACAGACACACACACACACAGACACACACACACACACACACACACACACACACACACACACACACACAGTGTGTGATGTGACGTGTGAGACAGCTAATCAGTAGTGTCCAGCCTCGGACTGTACAGCGTCTCATGTCTGGCCCTGTAGGACCCCAATATCTACCTTAGTGTCAGGCTGGTTGATATTGGCTTTGGCCTCACAGCCCTCAACAGATTACATTCCTCCAAAACAAGTCAACTGTGCCCCAAGATTATCTCTGACATGACATGACAAACACATATCGACACACAGTTCACTTTCTGTGATGGTAATTGTATTTGCTTGTCAGAGCTGCGATTCTGTTCATTATCTCCAAAAATGTTTGATTCATGTTCATTTGATATTTGACCTCTGACTGTAAAAGAAGTGCTGTTGCTGCTGGTAATAGTCATCTAATTGACAAAGTCTGTTTGTTTTCTTTAATTAACAGGGTAGTTTGGCCTTGAGCACCAAACAGTTTGTTGGCCCGCCCATTAGTTGTTCTCTTCTTAATTGTTTCTTTGGAGCTGTAATGTTGTGCTCTGGGCAGCAGCTGTAAAATGCATCTCTACTTTAGTCATAATTGATCTATCTGAGCTACAAGCAACAGGCTGTATCGGTGTACCTAGCTGACTATAGGCAAGCTAGAGCGTCCAAAAGCAGAAAATTACAGTTATTTGGGGATACACAGTGAACATGTCCCTCTGCTTGAGAAAAGTTATTTTTATGTCTACCAAACTGCTTCAAGGCCCTTTATCAGCCATTCTACAGAATAATCTACCGAAGAAGCTCCCAACTATGTAGTAATTAGTAGTATCATTATAATAACATATAAAATACAATATACCTACAGCTAGTTCTCCTTTCTGCCCAGCATAGTACTGTTCAGAATACTGATTCTTATGTTGTGTTTTTTCTGTGTTTGTAGATGGAGGACGGTGGCCCAGAGGTTGTTGAGGGCGGTGAAGAGGATAACAGCATGACCCTACAGGTAGGACCCCACCTGGAAAAACACTATTTTCGGACTTTGAGCCAAAACAAGTAGCATTGTTAGACTAGAAATTAACCACTGTGCGTTTTTCAGTTGGAGGAGCTAATGAAGGAGGTGTGGAAGCTCAGGGAGGAGCTGAGGAATAAGGAGAGATCAATCGCTCAGCTCACACTACAGCAACAGCAGCTACAGCAACAGGGGGTGAGTCTCCAGGAGGGGTCAGCGAGAGGACGGCAGTCATTCTCTGCCAGTGCACGACAGCTACTGAGTGCAACATTGGGTTATGTGGGAGTTGTGGTTTTACTTATACCATAGTCAGACACCTACATATGTGGAAATGGTAATCTCTGTTCTGTTAGCTTTTACCTGGATCCATCAGTGTTGTAACGTTCATTCGTGTTCAGGGGCTAGTGGTCTCGTTAGGCAAAAAAACAGACTGTCCACTGACGTTATTCAAATTCCCCATGTACAGTAATACCAAATGTATGGAAGCCCTGAAGCCCAAGGCAAAACAAATACATTACAAATGTAGACTCATTTGAACAACTTAGTATCTCGTTGAAATTACATAGTTTTCTCTTTTGAATGACTTAGTAAAAAAAGTTATTTTGTCAAATTAGACCTCATTTCTTATGCAGCTTGTCAGTCAGTGTAATGGTTGCTGCAGCCATTCATTCGCTGATTCCACCCATTGATATTATTATTCATTGACAGTTCTTTGATAGGCTAAAGCAGGGCTGCTTTTTAATTCCAGATCATTTAAGTGGGCGAGTGTGGAGGGAGGAGCAGAGCGTAATTCGAGAAGATTTGGAAAATGGTGACGCCTTCTCTCCCGCACCTATTTTGCTCTGGTATTGCTCAGCCACAAGCTCTGGGCATGCTTTTCCTAGCATTTTTTGTTTCCTTTTTCACTATCACTTTTAATTAGGCCTATTTGGTTGTAATTATTTAGCCTATCCCACCCACAGTAGCCTATATCTAGTTTATATTCTACTTTCTAACATTAGGATATGTCATTTCTATTTTGAAGGACTTCAAATGTATTAACGCATGTTTCAGGTAGGCAATACATAGGCTGCTGTAAAATGTAGAAACATAATATAATAATAATATATTTAATCAAGCTAAAATTTCATAAATAAATCTTAAATGATAAAGACCAGAATCAGTTTATTTTCATAAATGAAAGGGAATAAATAATCTCAAACTGCAACGGTCAAATGATTTGCACACAGAAGCAAGCGCCACCAAGCATCACATGTGCATTGTATGGGAAATGCGCTCTACAAATTAAATATTTAATATGACACAAGGCGAGACGCAGATGCAGACTCAGGAGGCAGATGGTTAGAGTCTTACAATGTTTATTAATCCAAAAGGAGAAGGCAAGAGAATGGTTGTGGATAGGCGAAAGGTCAAAACCAGATCAGAGTCCAGGAGGTACAGAGTGGCAGACAGGCTCGTGGTCAAGGCAGGCAGAATGGTCAGGCAGGGGAGTACAGAGTCCAGAAACAGGCAAGGGTCAAAACCGGGAGGACTAGAAAAAGGAGAATAGCAAAAAGCAGGAGAACGGGAAAACCGCTGGTTGACTTGGAAACATACAAGGCAACCTGGCACAGAGAGACAGGAAACACAGGGATAAATACACTGGGGAAAATAAGCGACACCTGGAGGGGGTGGAGACAATCATAGGGACAGCTGAAACAGATCAAGGCATGACAATATAATTATTATTATTATTATTATTAAGACAGAACAATACACATGTGAAAACTTAATTACATAAAGGAATACTATTGTAAATCTAGCCATAATATAAACAAGTGAAAGGAGAATTTAATATATACTGAACAAAAATATAAACGCAACATGTAAAGTGTTGGTCCCATGTTTCATGAGCTGAATTAAAAGATCCCAGAAATGTTCCATATGCAGAAAAAGCTTCTTTCTCTCAAATGTTGTGCACAAATGTGTTTACATCCCTGTTAGTAAGCATTTCTCCTTTGCCAAGATAATCCATCCACTTGACAGGTGTCAAGTACTGTTTAATCAAGAGGCTGATTAAACAGCATGATTATTACACAGGTGCACCTTGTGCTGGGGATAATAAAAGGCCACTCTAAAATGTGCAGTTTTGTCAGATGTCTCAAGTTTTGAGGGAGTGTGCAATTGGCATGCTGACTGCAGGAATGTCCCACAGAGCTGTTGCCTGAGAATCATGTCATAAGCTGCCTCCAACGTCATTTTGGAGAATTTGGAAGTACATCCGCAGACCAAGTGTAACCACGCCAGCCAAGGACCTCCACATTCGGCTTCTTCACCTGCGGGGTCGTCTGAGACCAGTCACCCGGACAGCTGGACCCTTTTGTGGGGAAAAACTCATTTTGATTGGCTGCGTCTCTGCCCAGTCATGTGAAATCCATAAATTAAGACCTAATTTATTTATCTTAAACTGACTGATTTCCTTATATGAACTGTAACTCAGTAAAATCATAGAAATTATTGCATGTTGAGTTGATATTTTTGTTCAGTATATTTCAAAAGCCTGAAATTGAAAAATACATTGAGAATAAGCCAATCCCTTGTGTGGATTCTATTTCCCGAAAATGTTATTGTGCCATTTATTTTTTGGGATTGATGAAAGAAAGCAAGTTGGTGGCCAGTACAGTGCAATAAACTTTTGTGAACTATTTACAGACAACATATACAAATTAAAACACCGAGAAGCAAATCAGCCTGAATATCAGGAAGCACAACTGCAACAGGCTTCGAGTCGACTACTAATTCATAAGCACATCTGAAACGGTTCTTTAGAGATTGCAACCCCTCTGTCCTCTATGTTCATTCCACATGGACCTATTGACCCAGCTGTGGATACGTACTACAGAGTGATGCATAAAGACATATCCAAGTTGGAGGCCTCTATCCCCTATTTCAGGAATAACTTTACGCGCTCTGAGAAACAAGCCCTTAAATCTCCAGAATGTCACCTCTATAGTCATCTGCCCAGTGGACATGGGAGGCGCTGTTACTTTACAAGACTGCACTGTCTACGAGACTGAAGTACTCAGGCAACTGAATGATCAAACGTTCTATAAGAGACGCATTACAAACAAAACAGCTTTTGGCTGTAATCGACAGTCACAGACGACATGCAAAATGGTGGTATTACCAAAAGAGAACACAGATTATTGGTGCGTAAAAACAGTTCCACACCAGTAATCTACAATCTAAATCTCCAAAGGGACAGGACGAATCTTCTTTGCGATATCAGCCCAGGTTTGGCAGAAGTTATGAAGATCTCTACTCCGTATTGTGACACATTTGTTACCAAAGACCAATTAGACATTAGTTCAACTATTTCCCGCTAATAAAAACAACTCCACACAACGTTATTGTACATATCATCCATGCACACCTCAGACATTTTTTGCCCAGTAGGTGGCTTTTGACTCCTGGTAGCTTGAAATGTTTGAAAGAGCCTTATCAGTCTGCGTCAGCCTGCACAAAATAGTAAGGTAATAATTGTTTATTCATTGTTTTATTATTATTATTATTATTATTGCTACTGCTGTATGAGGCTATACAACTGCCACAGCCACTGCAATGCAAGGATTTTTTTTGCAACCCAATCCGTCAAATCCATCCTTTACTCGCGGTTCTCCCTCTCAAGCACTACTTCTAGAGGATGCATTCCAAAAGTGTGTGTGTGTGTGTGTGTGTGTGTGTGTGTGTAGCCATTTCATTAACTGTTCAGCAGTCTTATGTTATGGCTTGGAGGTTGTTGTCATCGGTGCTATTGAATATCAGAGAGCTTCCTTAAGTTTCAGTATACAATTAGCATACTCTTTAAAGATGAAACAAAGTCATCTTTTTATTTAGGTGATTTAAAGTATTTGTTCCTGTTATTGTGAACTATATGATATAACAAGTTAAACCTTTCAATTGAAGGCCTATCACAAACGTCTTTTTGTATTCTGGTAGGCTAATAAAAACATGTTGTTTGCAGCATGAACCAGCCTATTATCTCTGAAGTTCATGAATGTATTGGTGATGAATTCTTTAGCTGTATGTTTAGGCTACTATTAAAGGCTACTATTAAAGTACTCATATAGGCCACTTCTCTGTCAGACTGCACAAGATATCTAGTCCGAGCAGTAAGTGAGGTCGAAGCAATTCCCTTATGATATCAAGCTACCTCCCGAAATTGGTTCTATTGATGTAAAATGTTTGTTTACCTCTTGTGTTGCACACATGTAATTCTAGCTCACAATCAAGGATGGCTGTGTATTCCCTCCAGCAGTAGTGAAGTGTAGACTATGTAGCCTTGTGATACTGCCCTACTGGACTCTATGTCGGTCCCTACTTAAATGTAATTGATTTTTGAGAAATAACATCCCACAGATGGGGGTGGCTTCATCTCAATGTATTTAAAATGTTTGTAATCAAGCTTTTACATTTGTGTTTTCCTGTCTATATAATGCTAATATTTTTTTTTATTTGTAGGGTGCATTCCCCATGCTCAGTGCACATGTGAAGCTTGTTGGTGCTTGCTTGTGTGCACAAATGGTTTGACCTCTGCACTTTGACATGATTTATTCCTCTTTATTTATGAAAAGGAGCTGATACTGTCCTTTATTATTTACATGTACATGTTTTAGATTAATTAAATTGATTTATATTATGGTGTTTCTATTCCAAGAAAAGCAAACATTCATTTTACAGTAGTCTATGTCTTGCCTACCTGAAACATCTATAATAGATTACCTTCAAAATAGAAACGACATATCCTATTGTTAGAAAGTAGAATATAAACTAGATATAGGCTACTGTAGGTGGGGTAGGCTAAATAATTACAACCGAATAAAGGAAATGAAAAATGCTAGGGAGAGCATGCCCAGAGCTTGTGACTGAGCAATACCAGAGCGAAATTGGAGCCGGGAGAGAAGCTGACACCATTTTTAAAAATCAGCTTGAATTACGCTCTGCTCTGCACTCACCCACTTACATGCTCTGGCATTCAAAGGCAGCCCTGTTTTAGGCTATCAAATAACTAATGAATAATCACATTAATGGAATCAATGAAGGAATGGCTGTAGCAAACCATTACACGGTCTGAGAAGCTGCATAACAAATGAGAACTAATTAGACTAAATAGCTATTTTTTTACTAAGTCGTTCAAACGAGATACAAAGTCGTACAAACAAAATAATTCCAAGAGTATGTTTTTTTGTTGTTTTTGGCCTTGAGCTTCAGGGCCTCCTTACAGCAAAGTCAGGGACAGTAATAGAAAATGTCAGAGCAACATCAATGTTCCAACCTCTCCAGCTCTCCCAATTACAATAAGAATATCCCACATAGCATCTTCTCTCCCTCACACTTCTGCCACCTCTAACACACGCAACCAGTGTCTGGATATTTGCACATCTCTGTCTGAACTTTAAGAACTGAGAATGGGAAAAATCAAGCGAGAGAGAGATGGATAGAAAAGATTGAGAGAGGATGAACTGCAGTAGGGAAGGATTCTGATTGAAACGGATAGACAATAATAAAGAATTACCAAGGACACAGAGAGAAAGATTAAGGGAGTTATGTAATGGAATATTAGATGAGAGCCAGATAAGGAGAGATAGAATAATAGAGGGATGGGGAGAGAGAGAATAACAGAGAGACAGATAGATAGAATAATATAATGAGCCAGATAAAGGGAGAAAGAAATGCTGAATTCTCTGTGGGGTGAGCTGCCAAAATACTTTAAGTTTTGACGTTTGAGTTTGTGTGTCTGCTTTGTCAGCAGTTGATGCAGAGCTGCAGATGTTCTGTCATTAGCAAAGGGTGGTTGGTGGTGTTTTGTTTTTTTTCTCTCTGAGGAGAGAGACAGACATGTGGGTATGTTGAATTTTAATGTAGCTTAGCTCTTCATTGATTATGAGGTTGGATTGTATTGAATATTAATATTAACCTCACCTCACTCAACATTGGGGCTCCTGGAATGAATACATTGTTTAACGACAAACTGTCAATTACCAACTGACCCACTGCTATAATCCAAACTTCAAAACCAACTGGGGATGACCTACAAGCTCGTAGAGTTAATAGGGTCTACTAGTTATGTCTAGACTAGAGACTGTTTTTGTATCTTCATTAGAACCCAAAGACTCAGAAATAAGTTCCACTCATGCAGTTTTTGAATACCAACTCACCCTAGTAGATCATTCATTTGTTATTGTTCTTTTCCTGATACAGTAGTGGTAACTCTCTCTCTCCTCCCCCAGCCTGCTCATGCTGCCCAGTCCGGGAGGGGTCACTGCCACCAGAGGACACAGTCACTCGGGGGGGACAGACGAACTCACCACGACAAAGCCACACAGACCTCTTGGAGAGGACAAGGACACAGCCAAGCGGTGAGTACACCTACAGTATATACTGTATATCTGGAGAGTGGAGACCTAAATCCAGTTTGTCTCCAATCTGTCCACTACTGCATCCACTACTGTGTCAGTCATCAAGCCAGTCCATCACCTATAGTCCCCACCCTCACACTATCCCCCCATTCAACTTACTCTCTCACCTATCACTGGTACTACATTGCCCAATCCCCCCTTCATACTCCCACCCCATCACCATTTCTCTATATGGTGGAATCAGTTGATGGATGGTGAGACTGACTGTGTGCTTGAGACAGCCGTCAGCTCTCAGCCATGTACAGGTGTAGTGACTTCTTTTTTCTTCCATCCTCTGTCTGTCTCCATCTCACTTAGTCTTTCCCCATTTAATTATTCTATTTCCCCATCTGATATACCCTCTCCCTTTCTGTTGCTTTCTTTTTATCCACTGGTACATTCGGTTGTGTGATGGTTTTGCTTCTAACTGTTTGTAGGGAAACACAGTCGATAATGATAACTTTGACATTGTCCAAATTGCTCTGAAAGGTTAGGAGGAATATAGTGAAGTGGTTTATGATGAGTAGAGGAAAACAGAAGAGTGTAAACAAACAGAAATCAGATGACAACCGCAGGGTGTTTCTCTCTCTTTTTTCTCTTTATTTCAGACAGTATCAAAGTTACAGGTTTCACACTGTTTACTTTTGCACATTTTATGCTGTACTGCAGATTGCACTTCCCGTCCTCTCTACATCTCTCCTTTCTCTCCTCCCTCTCCCTCTCTCTCCTACTCCCTCCCTCTCTCCCCTCACAGTTCAAAGGGCTGTTGGAGCAGGTAGAAAATGTGGTCTATCTTCTCCTCTGATCTTAGTTCCCACCACTACTGTTAACATGTGACATCCTGTGTCCTGCCTTCTAGTCCCTGTATAGGGGTTTACCCAATGCATTACACTACTACTGTCCAATGACCAGGATGTTGTTTGGGCTTTTAAATGTTTAAACTGTTATGGAATTGGAGAATTTATATACACCACACTTTGATCAATTTAACGTAAGTCCACTGTAACTTCGGGAGATATGAAGGGTACCCATGTTATTAGATATAACTCTTAAGTTCCCATGGCTTAGTTGATACACTGTTAACTAGGGTTTTGGCAATGTATGGAATGACAGATCGTCCCATCGTCCTCTCCGAACATTGCGAAGCACGGAGGGGTCAATTGGCTGGAAGAATCATAGACATTAAAAACCAGTAGGTAGTGACATCATCCACATAATCTTATGGAAAACTCCCGATGGCTCATGAAGCCTGAAGTATTTGAATTTGAAGCGTGCCATATTGCTGAAAAGGGCTGAATGGCACTAACAAGTTGCTACGGATCATGGTGAAAGTTTCCGTAACTAGCAAAGGACCATGGTCGACAAACAGTAGTCGTTTTCATCCTGCCTGAGAGAGTCAACCAACCAGGCACGAGCCTCTTCGTAGCCTGCCGGCCTGTGATTGGTCTGTGTCATCAAGTGGTCCTGTGTGTCGACAAATGTAGTTGTCAGAATGGATCACTATTCAATGAAATATCTAGATTTGTAGCAAACTTTTAAATAATTCACAGCGGAGATCGAACTTGATCATAGCTTTAAAGCCCAAAACATCCGTACATTTTTTGGGGGTTTGGCCTTTCTGACAATCGCAATTTACATACTGTAGCCTTTCTATGGCAGACCAGGGGATTTTGCACTGCTGGGTTGCTACAGTATGCAGTCACTAGCAGAGCTTGTGACTTCGTGCTCCAGACCGGACACTGGGTGCCTGGGAAGAACACAATATAAAGGACACATTGGTTATACCAGAACTGTGATTTGGTGCATAATGTCATTCTTCTTTTATAAATTGTTACAAAAGCCACAATAAACAATCTCATTGAATCAATGTTCAAACAAAAGTGTTAGACCTAGTTACTTTTGAAACGATTCCAGGCTGCAGAATGATTTTCAAATAGGGGGAACTATGTTTCTCTTGTCCATAAAAATACTCCGATATACAGTGGGGCAAAAAAGTATTTAGTCAGCCACCAATTGTGCAAGTTCTCCCACATAAAAACACATTCTGCGCTGCTTTGGTACTCTCCTCTCTTTCTACAATCTAAATTGTTCTCTTGCATTATGTTAAAGATCCAGTACGTAGCTTTGTGCAATACCAGAAAAAATCCACATAGAAATGAGAGTAATATATTACATGATTAAAAGTATGTGAATACCTGCTCGTCAAACATCTCATTCCAAAATCATGGGCATTAATATGGATTTGGGCTCCCCTTTGCTGCTATAACAGCCTCCACTCTTCTGGGAAGGCTTTCCACTAGATGTTGGAACATTGCTGCAGGGACTTGCTTCCATTCAGCCACAAGAGCATTGGTGAGGTTGGGCACTGATGTTGGGTGATTTGGCCTGGCTCAACGTCAAGGTTCCAATTCATCCCATAAGTGTTCGATGGAGTAGAGGTCAGGGCTTTGTGCAGGCCAGTCTAGTTCCTCCACAACGATCTCAACAAACCATTTGTTTATGGACCTCTCTTTGTGCACAGGGGCATTGTCATGCTGAAACAGGAAAGGGCCTTCCCTAAACTGTTGCCACAAAGTTGAAAGGACAGAATCATCTAGAATTTCATTGTATGCTGTACCATTAATATGTCCATTCACTGGAATTAAGGGGCCTAGCCCGAACCATGAAAAACACCCCCAGACCATTATTCCTCCTTCACCAAACTTTCCAGTTGCCACTATGCATTAGGGTCGGTAGCGCTCTCCTGGCATCCACCAATCCCAGATTCGTCTGTCGGACTGCTAGATGGTGAAACGTGATTCATCACTCCAGAGAACGCTTTCCCACTGATCCGTTTTTTACGCGCTATGCACTTAAGCACTCGGCGGTCCCGTTCTGTGAGCTTGTGTGGCCTACCACTTTGCTGCTGAGCCGTTGTTGCTCCTAGACCTTTCCACTTCACAATAACAGCACTTATAGTTGACCAGGGAAGTGCCAGCATTCATGCGCCTGGCCCCCCACATGAATCACTATTGCGCCATGGGACAAGGACATCCCACCCGGACAAACCCTCCCCTAACCCGGACAACGCTGGGCCAATTGTGCACCACCTCATGCGTCTCCACTCAGTAGCTCCTCTCCAATCAGGAAGAGTTGGACGTGGCTCTCATCCCCTCTATTCTTATGGTAGGTGCTGGGAACTTTACACACTGTAAGAAGTAAACATGAAAACAAAGAAATGCGAAATATTAAGGTTAGCCACTGGGCACAGACATCAATTCAACGTCTATTACATATTGGTTCAGCGTAATTTCAATGAAATGACGTGGAAACAACGTTGATTCATTTATTTGCCATACTGAGAAATACATACCCTGTCTGTGACATACAGCCCACTTGGATCTTCTTTGAGGAAGTAGGGGAGGAGCAAACTGGCTGCAGTGATCTTCAGACGTTAAATTGTGTAATAAAAAGACTGGATTAAAGTAAATATAATTAGAACGGCTGCATACTGTAAAGGCTACATGAGAAATGTCATGACAGATTTTTGGAACCGAGGTCAGAGGAGCAGACAGTCAATTACATAACTAGAGATGGTCTTGTTATGCTGCTGGAAATGTGATGGAATAAACAATGTGGGAATAAACTATCAAAGCCAGCAGATTATTATGGTCTGGGTAGGCACAATGGTGTAAAAAGTTTATTAGAGTGTGAGTACTGTGAGTAGGAAAATGGAAGCCTTTATATATCCCTTCCCTGTCTGGTCTCTCAATGAGGAACACTTTTGAATGAGCGCTGTGCACACATCCATGTATTGCCAGGTAGTCAGGTACACTATATATACAAACGTATGTGGAGAACCCTTCAAAATAGTGGATTCGGCTTTCAGGTGTATAAAATTGAGCACACAGCCATGCAATCTCTATAGACAAACATTGGCAGTAGAATGGCCTTACTGAAGAGCTCAGTGACTTTCAATGTGGCACCATCATAGGATGAATCCTTTCCAACAAGTCAGTTCGTTAAATGTATGCTCAGCTAGAGCTGCCCTGGTCAACTGTAAGTGCTGTTATTGGGAAGTGGAAAAGTCCAGGAGCAACAACGGCTCAGCTGCGAAGTGGTAAGCCACACAAACGCACAGAACGGGACCACCGAGTGTGAAGTGCATAGCATTTAAAAATCTTCTGTCCTCGGTTGCAACACTCACTACAGAGATCCAAACTGCCTCTGGAAGCAACATGAGCTCAATAACTGTTCGTCGGAAGCTTCATGAAATGGGTTTCCATGGCCAAGCAGCCTGCCCACAAGCCTAAGATTGCCATGCCAAGCGTTGGCTGGAGTGGTGTTGTTACGACTTCTACTGAAGTCGATGCTTCTCCCTGTTTGGGCGGTGTTCGGCAGTCGACGTCGCCGGTCTTCTACCCATCGCCGATCCATTTTTCATTTGTTTTGTCTCGTTTTCCCACACACTTGGTTCTCAATTCCCTCATTATGTGTTGTGTATTTAACCCTCTGTTCCCCCCCATCTCTTTGTGTGGTATTGTTTATTGTAAGTGCTTGTGCACATTTTGTTTGACTGGTGCGCGTCGGGTTATTGTGCCCATACTTTGCATTTCTTATGCCATTGGTTTTACTATTAAACTGCTCCGGCTATTATCAAGTTCTGCTCTCCTGTGTCTGAATTCCCTGCCACCAGATACGCACTCCTTACAGGTGTAAAGCTCACCGCCATTAGACTCTGGTGTCAAGTTCGTTGTATGGAGGAGACCAAGCCGCAGCGTGATATGCATACATTCTTCTTTTAATGAAGGAAGAACACTGAACAAACTAACAAAATAACAAACCGTGAAGCTATATAAACGAGTGCTGACAGGCAACTACACATAGACAAGAACCCACCAATGGCAACCTAAATATGATCCCCAATCAGAGACAATGATAAACAGCTGCCTCTGATTGGGAACCAGTTCAGGCCACCATAAACCTACATATGCCTAGACTGACAAACACCCTTAGACAGACAAAAACCTTAGACAAGACAAAACAAGCATACCGACCCTCGTCACACCCTGACCTAACCAAAATAATAAAGAAAACAGAGATAACTAAGGTCAGGGCTTGACATCTGGATCAGTGGAATCGCGTTCTCACGCTATACCATCTGTCAGTCTGACAGACAAATCTAGGATTGGCCAATGCCAGCAGAATGCTACCTGCACAAATGCATAGTGCCAACTGTAAAGTTTGGTGGAGGAGGAATAATGTTCTGGGGCTGTTTTTTATGGTTCGGCCTAGGCCCCTTAGTTCCAGTGAAGGGAAATCTTAACGCTACAGCATGCAATGACATTCTAGATGATTCTGTGCTTCCAACTTTGTGGCAACAGTTTGGGAAATGCCCTTTCCTGTTTCAGCATGACAATGCCCCCGTGCACAAATGAGGTCCATACAGATATGGTTTGTCTAGATCGATGTGGAAGAACTTGACAGGCCTCCACTGTGCCCTGACCTCACTGTGCTGTGCTGTTGTGCGCTGCCAGACTCCGGCGGTGCAGTCGAGTTCCAATATGCTAAATCTGACATCTTGATGTCGTCACTATCGACAATGACTAGTCAAGTATCGACGATAGCTGTCAAACATCGTCGATAGATGATGCAATGGTAAAATCGCCCAACCCTACTGTTAACTCAATGCAGTGATTAGAGTGACATGGAGAGAGACAGAGTATGTTTGTGCGTGCATGGAGGTGCAGGATAGATAGAGTACAGAGGCAAGGAGAAGATGCCTCTGAACAAAGGGCTTAGTAAACAGGGGAATGCCGAATGGCCTCATTAAAACAAACAAGCAAACAAGTGCTGGCAAGAAGACTAATCAAATGCAAAACCTTATGTTTCATCAGACCAAGACAAGAGGCTAATTACTGCTACACCCCCCCTCTGTCTACCCCTCTCTCTCTCCTCTTCCAACTTTCTCTCTTTTATTTTTTTCTATCTCTCTCCCTTCCCCTTTCTTTCTTTCTTTCTTTCTTTCTTTCTTTCTTTCTTTCTTTCTTTCTTTCTTTCTTTCTTTCTTTCTTTCTTTCTTTCTTTCTTTCTTTCTTTCTTTCTTTCTGTCATTATCTAAGCTGTAATCAGACACAATGCTCTTGTCATTCTGTCAGCAGGAGGGGTTTGGTTTTTAGAGGGAGAGGGAGCGAGAGAGAGAAAGAGGCAATGACAGAACAGCTTGTGTCCAGCATTCTAATCTTGAATGATGGGTGGTTTTCACAGAGAGGCCCTGACATTAGTCCCCCATACCGCCGCTCTCTCCCACCCCCAGAGATTCCACACTCACTGCCCTGCCCACAGCTACCACCAAAACTCTGCTTTGAAAATCAACTTCATAATATCAGACAGGTGCAAATGTAATTGTGAGAACTACCGAAGTAAAAAGTAATGTACAGACCTTGGTTGTATGACTTGTTATTTTTCTCAATCTAGCTGAAAGTCTTTCTTGTAGTCTTTCTTGTAGTGGAGTTAAGTAAGATTTATCAAGCCAGCCATGACATCCTTCAGGACACTGCTAGCAGAGCTGCTAATGCCTTGACAATTTATAATGAGCAATGACAACATGCTCCTCAAATAAGGACTCACACCAGCTTGTAAGATGAAAGGGGAAGCTAACGCTTTACTAGCATAACGGCTTATGCTTTACTAACACTTAATTATGAGAAAATCAACAACAATATGCACAGTTTCTGAATGCTTCACACTGACATGTTAAGCATGCTAATGACATCATGATGAAAGTCAAATCCGTCTAATAACTCTGGTAGAGTTCAAGGTAGTTTATAGAGTTAGCCTACGTGTGTGTTTGAAACTTTCCATACAAAACACCATTATGATTATTGCTAGTTCTTTGCTCGTACTTCCTAAAGAAAGAGAATCCCATACTCCTTACATAAAGGGTTCCTCCTAGACCTGTCAGAACTGGGAAGTAGCTACGTATTCACACCAGAATGTCAGATGAAGACAGGAAAGCTTGCCCTGAGCTGAGACAGCCCAATGAAAATTCCAGCCACTGTCAGTGCTAGGCTCTCTTTCCCAATTCAAACCTTCCTTTCTGCAAATTAAGCCGTGGCAGGTGGCTGCACAGAAGGGTTCTGCTGTAATTGTGTAGTACAGAAAAAACAGGGAGGAAGTCGATCAGAAACCTCATTTGTCCTCCACTTCCCTCACTGCGGTTGTCTCTGAAATTGCTTGGGCATCCCAGAGAGTCCAGTCTCTCTCACTCTGTGCCTATGCGTCCTTCTCGGTTTGAGGAGATGTGGCCAATTTAAGAGCAGCACCAAACAGTCATGAGAAGGAGATTACCTGTTGACAGTCCACAGGATGATTTTATCTTTATGCACAGTTTGGGTTTGTTCAGGTGGGATTGAGCCGGTTATTGAGGACAGGCATTCACCCTCACACACAGACAAACAGTCGGTCTGATTCTACAGTGTTAAATGTAATAGACTGTGGGAAAGAGAGTGAGTGAGAGAGACAGAGATGGAAAAGAAAGGAATGAGATATTGGAGGGAGGTTCACATAAGAACCTCATGCATTTTCATTTGTATGCCTTTCAAAAAGGGAATATGTTTGCATTAATATCCTAGAGCAAGGAAATAGAGAGGGAGAGGTAAGCATGGTAACAGTGTGTGTTTTTCTGGGACTGTGTGTGTGTGTGTGTGTGGGGGGGGGTGGTCTTTGTTTGTATGACAGTATGTGTTCCTGTTTATGTGCTGTTTGTGTACTGTATGTGTGCGGTATGGTGACTCTATACTCTCACATGTATAGGACCTATCTCTATATGCATGTACAGTAACAGTCCACAGTTTGGACACACCTACTAAGGGTTTTTCTTTGTTTATTCTATTTTGTACATTGTAGAGTAATAGTGAAGACATCAAAACTATGAAATAACACATGGAATCATGTAGTAACCAAAAAAAGTGTTAAACATATCAAAATATATTTTATATTTGAGATTCTTCAAAGTAGCCACCCTTTGCCTTGATGACAGCTTTGCATACTTTAGGAAGTCTCTCAACCTGCTTCCTGAGGAATGCTTTTCCAACAGTCTTGAAGTTATTACCACATATGCTGAGCACTTGTTGGCTGCTTTTCTTTCACTCTGCTGTTCAACTCATCCCAAACCATCTCAACTGGGTTAAGGTCAGGTGATTGTGGAGGCCAGGTCATCTGATGCAGCACTCCATCACTCTCCTTCTTGGTCAAATAGCCCTTAGACAGCCTGGAGGTGTGTTGGGTCATTGTCCTGTTGAAAAACAAATGATAGTCCCACTAAGTGCAAACCAGATGGGATGGCGTATCGCTGCAGAATGCTGTGGTAGCCATGTTGGTTAAGTGTGCCTTGAATTATAAATAAATCACTAACAGTGTCACCAGCAAAGCTCCCCCACAACATCACACCTCCTCCTCCTCCATGCTTCATGGTGGGAACTACACATGTGGAGATCATTCATTCACCTACCCTGTGTCTCAGAAAGACACGGTGATTGGAACCAAAAATCTCAAATTTCCACCAGTCGAATGTCCATTGCTCATGTTTCTTGACCTAAGCAAGTCTCTTCTTTTTATTGGTGTCCTTTAGTAGTGGTTTCTTTGCAGCATTTCAACCATGAAGGCCTGATTCATGCAGTTTCCTCTGAACAGATGAGATGACTCTGTTTACTTGAACTCAGTGAAGCATTTATTTGGGCTGCAATTTCTGAGACTGGTAACTCTAATAAAATGATCCTCTGCAGCAGAGGTAACTCTGGGTCTTCCTTTCCTGTGGCGAACCTCATGAGAGCCAATTTCATATTAGCGCTTGATAATTTTTGCGACTGCACTTGAAGAAACTTTCAAAGTTCTTAAAATGTTCCACCATGACTGACCTTCATGTCTTAAAAGTAATGATGGACTGTCACTTCTCTTTGCCTATTTCTACTTTTCTTCCAATAAATAGGCCTAGCTGCGGCCTATACCACCCCTACCATCACAACACAACTGATTGGCTCAAATTAATTAAGAAAGAAAGACACTCCACAAATTAACTTAACTTTTAACTGTTAATTGAAATGCATTCCTCATGAAGCTGGTTGCGAGAATGCCAATAGTGTACAAAGCTGTCATCAAGGCAAAGGGTGGCTAATTTGAATAATCTCAAATATATTTTGATTTGTTTAACACTTTTTTGGTTACTATATGTTTCCATGTGTGTTATTTCATAGTTTTGATGTCTTCACTATTATCCTACAATGTAAAAAATAGTAAAAATAAAGAAAAACCCTGGAATGAGTAGGTGTTTCCAAACCTTTGACTGGTACTATACGTCATACCTCCTTTGTCTCTTCTCTGTGCAGGGTTTGCTGCCCACCCCCTTCTTCTCCCCCGGGCAGGGTCTGCCCCGCACCAGCATGCCCCAGCGCAGACAGAGTGAGTCACTAACCCCCCCCCGTTGCCTTGTCTGCTTCCATTTTCCCCTGTCTCTGCCCCCTTCTCTCCATCATTACTTCCTCTATGTGATCTACCCATTGCTTTCATCAGTGAAGTGGATGAGTGATGTTCAGTTCATTCACCTGAACAAAGTGTGTGTAGGGAAATCAGTAGGTAGCATGGTTGAGTAAGCAAAAGCAGTGGGTAGTTTTTGTAAATTGACTTGGATCGTTATCTGACACATCTCAGTGTAAAATAACAAGTCTAGCTAATTACTTGGATGAGTTGATGACACCCAAATCAAGACCTCGTCTTTTATCTACAGTACAATTACTACATGGTAATAGTGAACAGTTGGTTGTTTATCATTTACTTTAGCAATTCCTGAGACATTTTCATTTAAAATGAAGCAGACTAGCAATCACAGTGCAAATATTGCCATTCTGTCCTACCAAACCCCACTATTATGAATACGTTGTGTTCTACTGATGAACTGAGGGTGACAGAGAAGAGGAGAAAAAAATAATGATAAATAAAGAGAGAAATTACATTATTTTGATGTTTCCCTACAGGGCTCTGGTTGGGCATCATCCAAAGCATAACAGTCGGGAATGGGGGTGCATTTCAACAACCACGACAGTCTATTGGCTGTGTTTAATTAGATTTGACAATAATAATGGGCATCATTGACACTTCAAGGTGCTAATTCAACGAGAGAGAGAGAGAGAGGAGAGAGGAGAGAGAGGAGAGAGAGGAGAGAGAGAGAGAGAGAGAGAGAGAGAGAGAAATTATGCATGCAGTCATTAAAACATTGTGGAATTCAGGAGAGATAAAAAAAAGGATAGGGCAGAGTCAAAAGAGAAGTGAAGTGACTCATGTTTCTCAATGGAGTAATGTTGTTGTGGAGCTCCTGTTGTCAATGCTAGCTGTAAACAACTCGGTTGGGGTTTCTTGCTTGTACAATATTGGATTTTAGAGAGGAGAAGTGTGGGCAGGAGTTAGGATGACATGAATACAGTAGATGCACTGGATAGCCAAAAGCCCTGGCTTCTGAGCTTGCACTGGATTGAGCTTGTTTGCAATGAACTATTTAACCCTTGAATTCCGGTGTGATGTAAGTGTGTCTGTCCTTTTCTGTGCCTGATTGGGAGACTGAGTCAGTATGATGGAGTGGTCAAAGTACTTGTTTGTAAAAATGTGGATGCCATTGAAGATGTCATCACTCATTGATGCAATTGCTCCTTTTCAGCTACCCAACTCGACCAAACTCTGTTAACCCTGTTTTAACAGTGCCTGTGCATGCGTGTTTGCATGCATGGAAGCGTGCCTCCTAGATGTGTGCGTGCATGTCTGTACTGTGCATACATGTAAATGTGTGTGTTTGTGTCTCTCTTCCTCTGTCAGTCTGCTTTTTGCTACTGTGCCTTATCTCCTATCTCTCTCTCATCCCATCTACAGAGTGATTTCAGTGCCAATTTGATTTGAATTGGATAATTTTGCATTTGTATTAGGATATTCATTTAATATTTGTGGATTCGTAATGTACAAATTGAATCATTGATTTCATAAATTGAAGAGCGTACCGTAAACTCACTCCGTAGCTAGCTTAATATTTTTAGACAGCTCAAACGGTTAGTACATTGACAAGGAGGGTGGTCATGTGTGTTTGTGAGGCAGAGGTCCTGAGTTCAAGAAGAGTCTTAGCTCTTTTTCATAACTGCTTATAGCCAAAATTGTGGAAATGCTTGAGTCCCCCAAATAATGTAAATTCAACATGCCACATTGGCTTCAGAAACCACCAGAAGCTTCTGTTTTCTACAGAACACATTTGATTCTATCTGTTCTCTACCATTCCCGTCTGGCAAAGTACCAGGATGTTGTCTCAGGTTTTGAATCTGAATTTGAAAACTGAATCTGAATGCATCTGAAAAGTTGAATATATAGTATAATGACTTGCTAGGCGTGGCTGATAGAAAGATATCGAGGAGAAACAGACAGAATTCCAATACACAGGGGCACAGCATAAACCAGGGTAGGCTGGCATATGTATTCAAAATCAAGGTTCACAAAGCTGGTTCTCAAACATTAACTGAAAACAAAACACTCTCCCACTTTACTTAACTGAACCTAGAGTTAGCCTTAACTTCAAATAAAACTTCACTTGTAGTCCAGTCACTTCTTCCTGCGGAGAACCCAATGACCAGGACTTTAAACAAATGTCTGTAGGGCTCAGCCTCCGGCGTCCACCAAGGGCTCCCCTGTGCTGCACTGAAACAGCCCCTGAAAATGTGCAGTCTAACGAGGCAGAGTGGCCTCAGGTCTGGGCGTAGCCCTGCAGCCTACAATGCTGGTTGTGGGGCTTGACTGACACTCTAAACAGTGGCTTTCCCCGGCCACATCACAGAGGGTGCCACAATAGTTTGTTAACTTGACAATTAATGCAGAAATTATCAAAGACAGTCTCCCGGGTGATGCAGTGGTCTAAGGCACCAGAGACTCTGGGTTTGAGCCCAGGCTCTGTCGCAGCCGGCCGCGACCGGGAGGCCCATGGGGCGGCGCACAGTTGGCCTAGCGTCGTCCGGGTTAGGGACGGTTGGCCAACAGGGATATCCTTGTCTCATCAAGGATATCAAGTCGATACCTAGCTGACCAAGTCGCTAGGTGTACGGTGTTTCCACCGACACATTGGTGCGGCTGGCTTCTGGGTTGGATGCGTGCTGTGTTAAGAAGCAGTGTGGCTTGGTTGGGTTGTGTTTTGGAGGAGGCATGGCTCTCGACCTTCGCCTCTCCCGAGTCCGTGCGGGAGTTGTAGCGATGAGACAAGACAGTAACGACTAACAATTGGATACCACAAAATTGGGGAGAAAAAAATAAAATAATCAAAGACTCCAGTCACCCAAGTCATAGACTGTTCTCTCTGCTTCTGCATGGCAAGCGTTACTGGAGTGCCACGTTTAGGTCCAAAAGGCTCCATAACAACTTCTATCCCCAAGCCATAAGACGGCTGAACAATTAATGGCCACCCGGACTATTTGCATTGACCCCCCCCACTCCTTTGTTTTTACACTGCTGCTACTCACCGTTTATATGATATCTACCATATTGAAACTGAATATATAATTATTGAATTTGAATATTCAATTAAATTGAAATATAATTTTTAAACTGAATGCAATATTCATTTAGTTTCAAATCATGAAAGACAAGTTACATTTATGAATTCAATGATTCAATTGTGCATTACAAATACAAAAATATGACTTTCAAATTTAATATCCTAATACAAATTCAAAATGATTGAATTCAATTACAATTTGTGTTGGTACTGAAATTACTCCATACCATCTCTCTCTACATCACTGCCAAAGCTTGGTACAGTAAGCGTTTCCCATCTCTCTAACCTCTACCCATCACCCTGGGCCCTGCACACTGGCATGGCATGACATGGCACGATGAAAGCATGCCAGTGTTGATGTGCATCTGCATGCTGTGGGTTGATTTTGGAGTCTACCTAGTGTTCCTGCCAGACCTGCGATAACTATAGTTTTTAAATATGCTTTGTGGAAAGTAACTATTTTATGGGGGGGAACAAATAATTACTTTGGAGGTGACTATTTTAATTAAAATCCCCCAAAAAGGCTACGTCTGAAAACTATTTGAATACAGATCTCAGAAAATGACTACTTTTTCAAAAATATTTGAATACAGATCTCAGAAAGTGAATACTTCAAAAAAATATTGGATTGAATGACTTTAACTAATGGTGGGTTGTGTCTGGAACAGAAACTATTGGATTAGCCTCCTTCAACTAAAGGCAGGGCTGTATCAGGAACTGCATAAAGAGATTGAATAGAGTAAAAATGTATATTCCATTCTATCTGACAGAAGTTCATATGTGATGTACACAATATATTTATATTTCAACATTCTCAGTGAATTGATGGTAATGTGTTTATTTTTGTTTTTCATCCATAGCCACAAATACAGCCTTCCAGCCCCAGCCACCACGAGCACCTCACCCAAGAAAGACTAGTAAAAACAGCCCACACCGAGGGCCACAGTGACCCCCGGAGAGGGAGGAGGACCAGGGAAGATGGATCCCACTGCACAGACTCTGACCCACCCACCGGAAGTCCGGCCATGGGTGTGGACACTCCACCAGTGCCTGACCCAGATGAATTGAGTGTGCTGCTTAGCACCCAGCTCAACAAACATATCAGAGAGTGGCCTGGAACCACCCCCAGTCCCACCCAGGGGCTTGCTGCAGCCAGCAGCCCAACCCCAGGAGCTCTGTCCAGGCCAGAGAGAGGGCAGCGAGCCTCTCCATTGGGGCCACAGGGCCCTGGCTGCCCTCGCATCCTGCAGCCGCCACGCCTCCACAAGCGTGTGTCCATCCCGGCTCTGCCTCAGGGGGGCACTAATGTCTCTCTTTTTCGATCGGAGTCTTCAGCGCTGCTGGCCAACCACAGGACCAAGCAGCTGCCGCCTCCCTCCAGGGGCCTGCCCTGCTTCAATTCTGGTCCCCAGGCGGTGAGCCCGTCTCTGGACCACGGGGTGCTCGCTAAGCCCCGCGCTCTGGGGGTCAGGAGGGACCTTGGGAGAACCAGCCCTCCTAGCCCTAATCTGGAAATGCCAGACCTGGGACTGCTCAGAGCCAGAGTCCTGGTTCTCCCCAGCCTCTCACGCATCCCAATGCCAAAGATCCACTGAAGTGTTCACACATCAAACATGACGTGTTATATACTGTATAACATCCCTCCTCTTCCACCTCCTCATGGTTCCTGCTCACCATGTGTGTGTCCATATGTGCGTGTGTCCACAGCTCCTTATGGACATTCAGGAACTGCCCTTAACTACTGTTTGAACTTCTGCTGAACTGAACAGAATATGTAGCATATTCCTGTCTTAAAATTTACAAAATGCAAAGGTACAGTGCACATCTATTCAAAATGGCACCTACAGGTTATGACTGAGATACACTGAAGGACTGTTTTATCCTTTATAAAATGTCCAGTCACTTGCTTAGCAGCCTTTTATTGCACATTGTCTTATGCAGAAAAAGAATGACTAACGTTCATAGTTTCTCTTTGCTAATCTCTCCCATGTACTGTACACGTTTTTTTAAAGAATGTTCCACTCATCTCTACTCAAACTCAAATCAAATCAAATCAAATCAAATTTTATTTGTCACATACACATGGTTAGCAGATGTTAATGCGAGTGTAGCGAAATGTTTGTGCTTCTAGTTCCGACAATGCAGTAATAACGAACAAGTAATCTAACAATTCCAAAAAAAAACTACTGTCTTATACACAGTGTAAGGGGATAAAGAATATGTACATAAGGATATATGAATGAGTGATGGTACAGAGCAGCATAGGCAAGATACAGTAGATGATATCGAGTACAGTATATACATATGAGATGAGTATGTAAACCAAGTGGCATAGTTAAAGTGGCTAGTGATACATGTATTACATAAGGATGCAGTCGATGATATAGAGTACAGTATCTACGTATGCATATGAGATGAATAATGTAGGGTAAGTAACATTATATAAGGTAGCATTGTTTAAAGTGGCTAGTGATATATTTACATCATTTCCCATCAATTCCCATGATTAAAGTGGCTGGAGTAGAGTCAGTGTCATTGACAGTGTGTTGGCAGTAGCCACTCAATATTAGTGGTGGCTGTTTAACAGTCTGATGGCCTTGAGATAGAAGCTGTTTTTCAGTCTCTCGGTCCCGGCTTTGATGCACCTGTACTGACCTCGCCTTCTGGATGACAGCGGGGTGAACAGGCAGTGGCTCGGGTGGTTGATGTCCTTGATGATCTTTATGGCCTTCCTGTAGCATCGGGTGGTGTAGGTGTCCTGGAGGGCAGGTAGTTTGCCCCCGGTGATGCGTTGTGCAGACCTCACTACCCTCTGGAGAGCCTTACGGTTGAGGGCGGTGCAGTTGCCATACCAGGCGGTGATACAGCCCGCCAGGATGCTCTCGATTGTGCATCTGTAGAAGTTTGTGAGTGCTTTTGGTGACAAGCCGAATTTCTTCAGCCTCCTGAGGTTGAAGAGGCGCTGCTGCGCCTTCCTCACGATGCTGTCTGTGTGAGTGGACCAATTCAGTTTGTCTGTGATGTGTATGCCGAGGAACTTAAAACTTGCTACCCTCTCCACTACTGTTCCATCGATGTGGATGGGGGGGTGTTCCCTCTGCTGTTTCCTGAAGTCCACAATCATCTCCTTAGTTTTGTTGACGTTGAGTGTGAGGTTATTTTAACTCACATGGGTCCTTCCATTGAAACAGCAGCACATGGTTTGACTACAGGCTTACATGACCTCAGAAATGTTCAATTCCTCACAGAGCATAAAAAATGAATGAAAGAAAAAAGCAGATTGGGGAAAGAAATAAGGAGTGGAGTTTTCTGCTTAAACAGGGAATGGGTTTAAAGAACAATCGTTCACTAGAAAGTTTAAAGTATTTCCTCTAAAGCATGTCCTTCCACTAAACTCTCTGGTGTACCTCTTTCAGACCAAGTGACAAGTACCACTAAACTCCCTGATGTACTTCTTTCAGACCAAGTGACAAGTACCACTAAACTCCCTGATGTACCTCTTTCAGACCAAGTGACAAGTACCACTAAACTCCCTGATGTACCTCTTTCAGACCAAGTGACAAGTACCACTAAACTCCCTGATGTACCTCTTTCAGACCAAGTGACAAGTACCACTAAACTCCCTGATGTACCTCTTTCAGACCAAGTGACAAGTACCACTAAACTCCCTGGTGTACCTCTTTCAGACCAAGTGACAAGTACCACTAAACTCCCTGGTGTACCTCTTTCAGACCAAGTGACAAGTACCACTAAACTCCCTGATGTACTTCTTTCAGACCAAGTGACAGGCACCACTAAACTCCCTGATGTACGTCTTTCAGACCAAGTGACAGGTACTACTAAACTCCCTGATGTACCTCTTTCAGACCAAGTGACAAGTACCACTAAACTCCCTGGTGTACCTCTTTCAGACCAAGTGACAAGTACCACTAAACTCCCTGGTGTACCTCTTTCAGACCAAGTGACAAGTACCACTAAACTCCCTAGTGTACCTCTTTCAGACCAAGTGACAGGTACTACTAAACACCCTGATGTACCTCTTTCAGACCAAGTGACAGGTACTACTAAACACCCTGATGTACCTCTTTCAGACCAAGTGACAGGTACTACTAAACTCCCTGGTGTACCTCTTTCAGACCAAGTGACAGGTACTACTAAACTCCCTGGTGTACCTCTTTCAGACCAAGTGACAGGTACTACTAAACTCCCTGATGTACCTCTTTCAGACCAAGTGACAAGTACCACTAAACTCCCTGATGTACCTCTTTCAGACCAAGTGACAAGTACCACTAAACTCCCTGATGTACCTCTTTCAGACCAAGTGACAGGCACCACTAAACTCCCTGATGTACGTCTTTCAGACCAAGTGACAGGTACTACTAAACTCCCTGATGTACCTCTTTCAGACCAAGTGACAAGTACCACTAAACTCCCTGATGTACTTCTTTCAGACCAAGTGACAAGTACCACTAAACTCCCTGGTGTACCTCTTTCAGACCAAGTGACAAGTACCACTAAACTCCCTGATGTACCTCTTTCAGACCAAGTGACAAGTACCACTAAACTCCCTGATGTACCTCTTTCAGACCAAGTGACAGGTACTACTAAACTCCCTGATGTACCTCTTTCAGACCAAGTGACAGGTACTACTAAACACCCTGATGTACCTCTTTCAGACCAAGTGACAGGTACTACTAAACTCCCTAGTGTACCTCTTTCAGACCAAGTGACAGGTACTACTAAACACCCTGATGTACCTCTTTCAGACCAAGTGACAGGTACTACTAAACTCCCTAGTGTACCTCTTTCAGACCAAGTGACAGGTACTACTAAACACCCTGGTGTACCTCTTTCAGACCAAGTGACAGGTACTACTAAACTCCCTGATGTACCTCTTTCAGACCAAGTGACAGGTACTACTAAACACCCTGATGTACCTCTTTCAGACCAAGTGACAGGTACTACTAAACTCCCTGGTGTACCTCTTTCAGACCAAGTGACAGGTACTACTAAACTCCCTGGTGTACCTCTTTCAGACCAAGTGACAGGCACCACTAAACTCACAGTGAACTCCTGAACACTGATTAACATAGGTTTACCATATAGTATCTACTAGATAGTTTTGGTTCAGTAGTGGACTGATTAAGACAACATTATTGAACATCACAGGTTTTAGTGTGTTTTCAGGGCACAGGGCTAAGTTTCAGGGCACAGGGCTAAGTTAAGTTTGAGGATTTGAGGGTTGTGTTTATCTCCTCATCGGAACAATGGTTAATGTTTGAATGCCTCTAGAAATGGAGAGTGTGTTAAATGGTTTCTGACAGAGACTATGGCAGCTTCCATGCATGGGGGCTATGGCTGTAGGTTTATGACTGTGTCACTCTCTGTTTTACAATACCCAATAATACATACTACACATGCACACATGAAAAAAAAGCATACACACAATTCTGGAGAGTCCCCAGGGACATTGATCCACCTGTCCCCTACGGAAAAACAAGATGGCTGCCTGTGTGTGTGTGTGTGTGTTTGTGTGACCAGGTTTCCATCCAAACTTTTTATGCAAGTAAAGTAAATGTCAGATAAAACATTTCATGACAGGAATGATGAAAACTTTCCAAATGTCGACAAAACGAAATACGCAAAATGGGATTATTTTGGGTCAGTAAAATTAATTATGTGAGAAATGTCTGTTGACACACTTTATGCCAAAATATGTACTGTTGGAAGTCAGAAGCTTACATACACCTTAGCCAAATACATTTAAACTCTGTTTTTCACAGTTCCTGACATATAATCATTGTAAAAATTCCCTGTCTTAGGTCAGTTAGGATCACCACTTTATTTGAGGAATGTGAAATGTCAGAAAAATAGCAGAGAGAATTATTTATTTCAGCTTTTATTTCCTTCATCACATTCCCAGTGGATCAGGAGTTTACATACACTCATTTAGTATTTGGTACCATTGCCTTTAAATTGTTTAACTTGGGTCAAACGTTCCGGGTAGCCTTCCACAAGCTTCCCACAATAAGTTGGGTGCATTTTGGTCCATTCTTCCTGACAGAGCTGGTGTAACTGAGTCAGGTTTGTAGGCCTCTTTGCTCACACACACATTTTCAGTTTTGCCCAGAATTGTTCTATGGGACTGAGGTCAGGGCTTTGTGATGGCCACTCCAATACCTTGACTTTGTCCATTTGGAAGACCCATTTGCGACCAAGCTTTAACTTCCTGACTGATGTCTTGAGAAGTTGCTTTAATATATCCATATAATTTTCCTACCTCATGATGCCATTTATACTCATAATGTTTCTTCCTCCATCTATTTTGTGAAGTGCACCAGTCCCTCCTGCAGCAAAGCACCCCCACAACATGATACTGCCACCCCCGTGCTTCACGTTTGGGATGGTGTTCTTCGGCTTGCAAGCCTCCCCCTTTTTCCTCCAAACATAATGATGGTCATTATGGCCAAACAGTTCTATTTTTGTTTCATCAGACCAGAGGACATTTCTCCAAAAAGTACAATCTTTGTCCCCATGTGCAGTTGCAAACCGTAGTCTGGCTTTTTTATAGCGATTTATGAGCAGTGGCTTCTTTCTTGCTGAGCGGCCTTTCAGGTTATGCCGATATAGGGCTCGTTTTACTGTGGATATAGATACTTTTGTACCCGTTTCCTCCAGCATCTTCACACGGTCCTTTGCCGTTGGGATTTGTTTCACTTTTTGCACCAAAGTAAGTTCAACTCTAGGAGACAGAACACATCTCCATCCTGAGCAGTATGGTAGCTGTGTGGTCTCATTTTACCATGGGGGGGGCTGTCAGACACTAGTGTGGGTATGCTAGTTTTTGTATTGTCTAGGGGTCTTTGTAGGTCTAGGTGATTTATATGTCTATGGTGGCCTGATATGGTTCCCAATCAGAGGCAGCTGTTTATTGTTGTCTCTGATTGGGGTCATATTTAGGTAGCCATTTCCCTTTGGTGTTTGTGGGATCTTGTCTATGAGTAGTTGCCTTTCAGCACTCGTTTGTATAGCTTCACGGTTCGTTTAGTTATTTAGTTAGTTTGTTCAGTGTTTCATTCTTGAAATAAATAAGAATGTATGCATACCACGCTGTGCCTTGGTCTCCTTCATACGACGATCGTGACACCCATGGTGTTTATACTTGCGTGCTATTGTCTGTATAGCTGAACGTGGTACCTTCAGGCATTTGGAAATTGCTCCCAAGGATGAACCAGACAAGTGGAGGTCTACAATTTTTTCTGAGGTCTTGGCTGTTTTCTTTTGACTTTCCCCTAATGATGTCAAGCAAAGAGGCACTAAGTTTGGCCTTGAAATACATAAACAAGTTACACCTCCGATTGACTCAAATCATGTCAATTAGCCTATCAGAAGTTTCTAAATCCATGACATCATTTTCTGAAATTTTCCAAACTGTTTAAAGGCACAGTCAACTTAGTGTATGTAAACTTCTGACCCACTGGAATTGTGATACAGTGAATTATAAGTGAAATAATCTGTCTGTAAACAATTGTTGGAAAAATTACTTGTGTCATGCACAAAGTAGATGTCCTAACCGACTTACCAAAGCTAAAGTTTGTTAACAAGAAATTTGTGGAGTGGTTGAAAAGCTAGTTTTAATGACTCCAACTTAAGTGTATGTTAACGTCCGACTTCAACTGTATATAATGAACATCATACTGAACGAGTCACGCGATGTCACACAATGACATGTTGTGTGGTCCTCCCACTACAAGTCTTCTGGAAAGTATGCAGAGTATTAGGCTACAGATGAAATATGACATGATTTACTTCACCTGGTGGTGAAAGTGGTGATGAGCAAGGTGATGAGCTTGATGCTCTTTTCCAATAAATATCAATGGTCTTATTCTGGTGATATGATCATCAATGCTTGGCTGCCGTTTGACAAATAAAAACAATTTCTCTTTTGTCCATAATAATCTGATCATTTAGGCTATAACCGCACTGTATCTGCGAGCTGTTGGCGAGAGTGGGCGCACTGGTTATATAACACAAGAAAAATTGTAAGGAAACCATCAGTAGAGTTGAAAGTAGAGTTGAAACACATTTCATTTCGGTACATGGGAATTTAACTGAAAAAGGTATATTTATGTGCACCACATCACACAGCCTTTTATCGACAACAAGTCAATATGATGGAATCACATCTCTGGTGGGAAAATGCACATATTGTTTTTATTTAGATTTTAGAATATTCACATGAAAATTTGTCGCCAATTGGATGGAAACCTAGCTTGTGTGAGAGAGAATATTTGTGTACCATGGTGAGATGTCTTCCCATGCCATACAGACCTGTCAGTCAACACTGCTTGGTAATGCCAAACAGATAAATCAATAAGAGAGACACAGAGAGAGATGTGTGTGGTACGGTCCAGAGAATCGCCCAAAAGTATCACCCTGCTGTGTGTGTCTCTAGACACACCAATCTGGCGGTGAGTGTGTGTGAGAGATGTATAATATATGCCGACAGACCACAGAAATCATGCTAGGGAGGAAGGGTAGTGCTGTTCTGTCCATCAGCCATTCAATAGCTTTCATCAATAATTCTAAAGCAGGAGTCTAGCTAGCTCAGGGGTGTCCAACAGGTCGATCTCGCAGCCCGCCTGGGAGTAACCTGCCAAACAAACTGTGAAATCGCAAACTGTCATAAACAAATCTCACAAAATATCAGACACTGCGAGGTCCCGGGTACTATCCAATCAAAGCCACATTGACTTTATTCCACAGCTGGTTAGCAACAATTGGCATGGAAAGCCAAACATAACACAATATTTGCCAATTCATTTCCATCAATCTTGCCCCTGTCTGTGTGGTGCATGCTTAGGGCAATCACCTTTTCTAACCAGTTAGCGATGCTAATGATAGCCGTCTTGAGTGTAGACATAAAGGCTTTTCCCAAAACATTTCTCTATTAAATGTTATTGCAAAGTATGTCTACCAGACACAATGATGTCATGATTATTTTTATCAACTGGGTGGGCATTTGATTTGCAAACTCTGCAATGATGTGCAGTAGGCCTACAGCAACGTCGCTAGCCAAACACATTCCTCTCTTGCTAGGTGCACACACAAACATTTATATTAGTTATTTTTTGTCAAAACCTCAAAAATTGTATACTGATGTGATTTATATATTGGCATGGACTCTAAACATCCAATTTTGTGGGTCCTCCATAAGTTATTATAATTTTGAGAGTGAAACAGAAAAGGATAGAAAGGAAATACAAATAAATTTGTATCTCGCAACATTTTTAAAAGTAGCTCTAATGTCAGAAAATGTTGGAGACCCCTGAGCTAGCTAAACCACAACAAAGAGCCCAAAAATGCAATAAAACAAGTTAAATGAATTTGCCATTTATAGCACATTCTCTTTAGTGGAGAAACTAACAGCCTGTTTTGTACCTTGTGTTAGTTAATGGGACACCGAAGGGACATGGCTGCCTGTCTATCATCATTAGGATAGTATACTTAACTCTTTTTGCAGTTATTGCTAAAGAATACTGATTTAATGCAAATGAGCAGGTTCAATTTAGGACAGGGTTGTCCCCTCTGCTGTTTTGATGTCTGTCCAGATATTGGGCTTACACTGATCACATGTCAAACAACATGGAGGGTTAATTAATATTCGTAAGTCTACCTGCACTATTTATGCAACAGGACTGCAATTCCCTCCTGTTTCCCCACTACTTACGTATATACCACTATTATTTACACACCCCTTACCTCGCTTGTAGCAACGTTTTACACAGCCTTTAGCTCATTTGTTGATTAATGACTTACTATGGTGTAATTGTAACCTTAGAGAGAGGTATTTGTGTGTCTTAAATATTCACAAAAACAATACATTTGTAGTTCCTGTATTTCATGTCAAATCACTGAACAGCTCCATCCTGCTGTATTGCATTGTCCCATTGTATAATGTGCAATACTGTATTGAATTAAAAACTATATTAACCGATATTGATACTGATATTGAAGCAACGCTATGTCTAACAACTGCTGCTAACCTTTATGCAAATGATAAGAGAAGGTCAAAAGCTTAGCTATTCAGAGATGCACTGTATATTATGTAGGTGAGGCTGACAGAACGCTAAACTGGAAATAGGCTACTTTTTTATTTTTTTACTAGATTTTTGGTGATGTTTTCCTTTCTCCCTGTTTGTACTGCACTGACATTCTCTCTCATCAAGGTTGTGCGAGACCACAATAAAGGCTCTACCAAACTTGCCAAGTCTGTTTGTGTCATACCCTCAAGCAGCAAAAGATGTCAGGTCCTTTTTTTGCAGGGTTGCACTTCTTCGTGCTATAAAGCTGGTAGCATCAAACCCTGTTCATGTGGGCCATTGTTGTCTGTTGCTCGTTTTCATCCTGACCTTTTCATCAACTGATTCAAACCTGCCATGTCAGATATGTGGATGTCAAGTGACATTCATTGATATAATACTATGGGGTCAATTTCAAACCATATGTCTTCAAAATAAAATACATCGTGGACATGAAAAATAAAGTAGCGAATGTACACATTATACTTTCGAGGATGGGTGAAATAATAGATGTTAAAATCAAAAACCAAACAATTGAAAGCAAAATGTATAGAATTGAAAACAAAAATAAGACATCAAAACCCCCAAACTTCACTGTTGAAGTTGAGACTGGTGTTTTGCGGGTACTATTTAATGAAGCTGCCAGTTGAGGACTTGTGAGGTGTCTGTTTCTCAAACTAGACACTCTAATGTACTTGTCCTCTTGCTAAGTTGTGCACCGGGGCCTCCCACTCCTCTATCTATTCTGGTTAGAGCCAGTTTGAGCTGTTCTGTGAAGGGAGTAGTACACAGCGTTGTACGAGATCTTCAGTTTCTTGGCAATTTCTTGCATGGAATATGCTTCATTTCTCAGAACAAGAATATACTGACGTGTTTCAGAAGAAAGTTATTTGTTTCTGGCCATTTTGAGCCTGTAATCGAACCCACAAATTCTGATGCCTCAGATACTCAACTTGTCTAAAGAAGGCCAGTTTTATTTATTCTTTAATCAGAACAGTTTCAGCTGTGCTAACATAATTCCAAAAGGGTTTTCTAATGATCAATTAGCTTTTGAAAATTATAAACTTGGATTAGCTAACACAACGTGCTATTGGAACACAGGAGTGATAGTTGCTGATAATGGGCCTCTGTACGCCTATGTAGATATTCCATAAAAATCATCTACAATAGTCATTTACAACATTAACAATGTCTACAATGTATTTCTTATCAATTTGATGTTATTTTAATGGACAGAAAATAGCTATTCTTTCAAAAACAAGGACATTTCTAGGTGACCCCACATTTTTGAATGGTAGTGTAGATCATGAGAGAGATGTCTACGTACAGAATGTGCAAGCTTTCATTCTAAAGGTGTATCTCTGAGTCCAGTGTGTACTGAGTTCCAGGTTGTGCAGAAGGTGTTACGCTCCTCGTCGGAATGAGGAGACCAAGGTGCAGCGTTGTAAGCGTACATCTTACTTTATTAGATGAACACCAGAAAACAACAAAATACAAACGAACGAAACGTTCTGCAGGCTACACAGTAACAATACAAAATCAAGATCCCACAATCTAAGGTGGGAAAAAGGGCTGCCTAAGTATGATCCCCAATCAGAGACAACGATAAACAGCTGCCTCTGATTGGGAACCATACTAGGCCAACAAAGAAATAGAAACATAGATTTGCCTACCCAAGTCACATCCTGACCTAACCAAATAGAGAATAAACAAGGCTCTCTAAGGTCGGGGCGTGACAGAAGGCATGTCTTAAAAATACTGAACAAAACTATCAACGCAACATGCAACAATCTCAAAGATTTTGCTGAGCTACTGTTCAAATAAGGAAATCAGTCAATTTAAATAAATTCATTAGCCCCTAATCTATTGATTTCACATGACTGGGCTCCCTAGGTGAAGAAGCGGGATGGGGAGGTCCTGGGCTGGCGTGGTTGGACGTGGTCTGTGGTTTTGAGTCCGTTTGGACGTACTGACAAATTCTTTAAAATTACATTGGAGGCTGCATTTTCTTAAAATGAAAGATGTATGTGCTTGCATAAAGCAAAATACATTATTTAGACGAAAATGAGGACACCATTTCAAATGGGTGGATTCGACTATTTCAGTCACATGGTTGCTGACAGGTATATAAAATCGAGCACATAGCCATGCAATCGCCATAGTCAAACATTGGTCTTACTGAAGAGCTCAGTGACTTTCAACGTGGCACAGTCATAGGATGCCACCTTTCCAACAAGTCAGTTTGTCAAATTTAGAGCTGCCCTGGTCAACTGTAAGTGCTGTTATTGTGAAGTGGAAACATCTAGGAGCAACAACAGCTCAGTCACGAAGTGGTAGGCCACACAAGCTCACAGAACGGGACTGGCAGGTGCTAAAGTGCGCTGCGCAGAAAAATCATCTGGCCTCGGTTGCAACACTCCCTACCGAGTTCCAAACTGCCTCTGGAAGCAACGTCAGCACAATAACTGTTCATCGGTAGCTTCATGAAATGGGTTTCCATGACTGAGCAGCCGCACACAAGCCTAAGATCACCATGTGCAATGCCAAGCACTGGCTGGAGTGGTGTAAAGCTCGCCGCCATTGGACTCTGGAGTGATGCTTCACGATCTGGCACCCCGACAGATAAATATGGGTTTGCCGGATGCCAGGAGAAGGCTACCTGGCCGAATGTATAGTGCCAACTGTAAAGTTTGGTGGAGGAGGAATAATGGTCTGGGGCAGTTTTGCATGGTTCGGGCTCACTAATGCTCTTGTGGCTGAATGGAAGCAAGTCCCCAACATCTAGTAGAAAGCCTTCCCAAAAGAGTGGAGGCTGTTAGGGCACCAAAGTGGGAATCAACTCCATGTTTGTAACAGCTGTCTTGGGAAGAAGGTGAGGAGGACCAAAACGCAGCGTAGTAAGTGTTCATGATGATTTTAATTAAAGAAAGCACTGAACACTGAATCAAAACAATAAACGATTACGTGAATTTACAAAACCGAAACAGTACCGTGTGGCCCAAACACTCACACGGAAACAAACACCCACAAACCAAAAGTTAAACCCATGCTATCTAAGTATGATTCTCAATCAGGGACAACAATTGACAGCTGCCTCTGATTGAGAACCATACTAAGCCAAACTCAAAAACCAACATAGAAAAACAAACATAGACTGCCCACCCCAACTCACGCCCTAACCATACAAAAACAAAGACAAAAACAAAGGAACTAAGGTCAGAACGTGACAATATTAATGCCCTTGATTTTGGAATGAGATGTTCGACGAGCAGGTATCCACATACTTTTGGTCATGTAGTGTACATAGAAAATGGAAAACTTTCTGTGGGAACTTGGAAGTGCATACTTGAACTTGAGTGTCAATACACAGTGCAAAACAACATTACTCATGGTTGTCATGAGGTGTCCCTAGATGCTTTTAAAAGAAATGCTCCAGTCTGTCACTCATCACTGCTTAGCAGCAGCAAACAGAAAATCTATGTTACACGCTGTGTGTCTCTAGAAACACCAAGCTGCCAGTGTGTTCTTATTGGATCTGTGTGGTGTGTGTGCCTACGGGGCAAAGATAAACCATGCCAGGGAGAAAGGGAGTTAAAGGGAGTCACTTCAATTTCTTTTATAGTATTCTCTACAGTGCACACTCAAATACCTCTCTACCATGGATCTCTGCATAGGACGCCCTTCAAGAGTGTACTCACTTTAACCTATCTGCAAATCAGCACTTTTAAGAACATGTGAGTATTAATCTTATACTGCTGATGAAAAGCATTCAAGAAACCTTGTTTGATTGTTTGCCACAGTCTGAAAGGCAGCAGCCACAGCTGAGAAGTAAAATCCACGATGGTGGGAACCACTTAAAAACACTTAGTGACTGACTAACAATAAGTCTGGCAGGTGGTCAAGATTCTCACATCACCATGTATTTATTCTGTATTGCTTTCTATTCAATACAACGCTATTAGATTAGATTGATTCTATCTCTACTGTAAGGCTGGGCTAAAGAAAGAATATCCATGGACAGATATGGACTCCAGGGTTTAATTAGAGCAACCACACATCTTCAGGGGACAAATACAATCTAAGGATAAATCATATGAGCAGATAGCTGGCACTTGTTGTGGCTCCAAACCCTAAAATGAACAGCAATCCCAGCAACTCTTGCTCCATATACCCCAGAACCACAGTCACTCAATTACTGTCCCACACTAGCTTTACTCGGATAGAGCTAATTAACGTTTAGTGAGTTTTGGATGAGTTATGGATGAGGAAAGTGTTGGCCTTGATTCCGACAGTTACATTTTAGCAAACCCCCCTAAACCCTGTAGCAAATTGGCAAGTCTGATAATAATCCTGCCAAATGTGCTGGTTTGATCAAGTATAAATACATTTTTACTCTATTGTCTTTATTACACATTAATTACATTCCAAGTAAGATCTTACCTTAATGAAACATGTATGTACAGTATTAAAAATGTCCATGGTTAGCCTTTGTTTTGTCCGTTAACGACATCTCAGTTTTCATCGAAAGGAAATGTATTCCAATATTGAAAGAAATGCTGTGTTTCCGAATTCATGTGATGGTTTCAGATACTTAAAACTGTGAAACAACACCAAGGCACAGAGGCACTTTTACTATTTTATATACCGCCACAGTATAGGCTACCTTGCGATACCTTAAAATGTTCACAAATGCTGCAGGCGAGATGGCTTGTTTTGAAATTGAAAAGGGGAAGTGAGAGATGATGGCAGCAGAACATGGTCATAATCAGATCCCCAGACGCCCAGCTTCAATATAAAACGCCCTTATTTTGGACTCGATTTCACTGCTTTATTTGAGCTCATGTCTTTGCATACAAATTTCAATCACTGTGGGTCCGATTCCTTTCCTACACACTTCTGAGTAGTTGGTATTTAGACTAACCTTATTTAGGCCATAACAGGCTTTTCAGGTGTGGCTATCTTGCACTCACTGAATAAATGTAATTTAACCAATGAAAAAATGACCACTTGTTGACCAAAATATTGTATTGTGGAGATATAATTCATTAGGATTTTCAGTACATTTATCTAAAGCTATCCCTTTAATAATGACTGAAAGCAAATAATTACATAGGGGCAAACAGGCTGACATTTCATTCTTGGTGAAGGAGAAAGAAAAAGGATGACAGATCATGCAGTCTTTTCAAAGTGAGAAATTCAGCAGGACCTCATTGGAGATCTATCTCTTCTACGTAACGAGCTATGACAAAACTGAAACCTAGCCACTTACTCTTATCTTAGCAAACAGTAGCTAGCTACACATGTTTTTAGATAGCTAGTTAATAGTTTATCCCGACAACATTGACACTCATTAAATGTTTGATTTCAGCCATACAGTGCATTCGGAAAGTATTCAGACCACTTTACAGTTTGTAAACGTTATAGACTTATTCTATATATATATATATATATATATATATATATATATATATATATATATATATATATATATATATATATATTTAAATGTCCTCATGCCATAATGTGTGTAGATTGATAAGGGAAAAATAATGTAATCATTTTTAGAAAAGGCTGTAAAGTAACAAAATGTGGAAAAAGTCAAGGTGTCTGAATACTTCCCGAATACACTGTATTCCTGGAGAGTTACCCTCCTGTAACGTATCAACTAGCTAGCTATTGAAATCAGGTGCACTAGATTAGGGTTTGTAGAAAACTTACAGGACAGTAACTCTCTAGGAGTGCTCTGTATCAGGTCATGTTGGATCTTACGTCAAGTCTGTTGATTCCATCTCGATCTGGTCATCCCCATTGGTGTCACACCTTTTCCACAGCCCCAGCCAACACACCTGATTAAACTAATTGCATTCCGAGGACAAGAGTTGCCCATCTCTATGATACACAGTCACATGATGACATAAATAGTGTCACCATTTTTTGGTTTGCAAACTGTAGCAACACTGAAACTTTAAAAAAACATATCTAACCTACATGCTTGTGGTTGGCAAAGAAAGCAAACAGGTACACGTAACAAACATTAATTCAAGTATAGTTATTGTGTTCAGAGTTGGATCATGTCTACATTCGATTGCCGGTGAGGAGGTGAGGAATATGATTAGTCTAGATAGAACAGCATTTCTTAATCCTGGTCCTGGGGACCCAAAGGGGTGCCCATTTTTAGTTTTTGCCCGAGCACTAGACAGCTGATTCAAATTACCATCAAGTGTTGATGATTTGAATCAGGTGTGTAATGCTGTATCTTCCTCAACTGTCCCTGTCCTACACCGGGCTCAAACCAGTGATCCTCTGCTCGCAAACACACATGACTATCCTCCTTGATAAACTTACCAACGTTTTGAGACACCCAAAATGTACCAATTGGATGGATCCATCCACAACATTTCAAGCTAGCTGAAGTGAGCTTACAGCACATTCTTAACTCTGTTACAAGTTTGTATGTGATCATCTATTAGTCTATGTCTTTGATTTCCATCGTGACCCACCTGCCATCGGCGCTACTCATTCATGTCACCTCTCACTTTTAGACCCTGGTACTGTACTTGTACTCCTCAGTCTTGCCTTCTTCCTTCTTCAGTGAGACAAGGTGGTGGTACTAGGGTGGTTGCCCTCAGTCTCATTCATCCAAGGCATCTCCAGAGGAACACTGAGGGTGGCTAGAGGGATAGATGGGAAGGGGATAAAATGTACATGATCTTATCATTAAGGCATCACAGTGTAAATACAGTTATTCTGGTTGGAAATTGGGTGCATGTCGAGGCAAATAATGCATTACTAAACCTTCTAAAAAGTAATTGAGGAGCCATTGAGATATTGAGGAGCTAAGGGGAAGATACTCAAGTGTACATGGAGGAAGCCATAGGTGGAGTCGACTCTGTATGTCTCCTAGTTGAACATCTCACTACATGGGACTAGTGGTTAGTGTGTGTATCACAGTGTGTGTCTCACTGTGTCTGTCACCAGAGTGGTATACTATGAAGCAAGCTAGAGCTACTCAGGCTTTTATTAAGCTAGCTAACATCAGTTAGCTTTACGTTCCAGGTCAGGCTTCATCCTTACTACGACGGTGGATATTGCTCACCCGCCTGCCGCTAACTCTAGCAGGCTTGTAACTGTGCGTGCATGTCACACATGGCTAGTCGAATGCAGAACTCTTCATTAAGACAGTTCTGAAACATCACTGGGCGAGTAACTGCCACATTTTAATTTGTGACGAAATAAAAATAAAATAACAGTTATCTTGCAAATACAGCAGGCTATGGTGGGAAATAGGCTTTTAGAAGTCATATCTTTACATTATTATTTATCGTTAATGCCATCTTTGATATGCTTATCAATGCACTAGCACCTTTTCCCCACTCGTATCACTCCTTCTATCTGTGGTATAGCTTGTTGCGTTGTGACATAGATTTATAATCCATAAGCAGGCTTTCGAACCTCTAACCCTGGCAATTTGACTGTTAAACTCATGGGTACACAAGCAATGGCTGCCGATATTGACTTGAATGGGAACTGCCATCTATGGATTACAGTACATGCTAATGGTTGGTTGCGGCTGTCAGTTTGCCTTTCGTAAATTTCAAAATACAATTGTGTGAAAAATGTAGTTTGGAAAGCAAACGCGGTCCTTTCAAAGTAAGTAATTTGATACGTATTTTAACATTTTTATTTTTTTTACACGCCAAAAAACATTTGATTAATAAAATATTTTATCAGTCTTCCTGAAATGAAGGGGATGATGACACAATCTTTGCGAGAGTGAGGATATCTGATTTCATTGGTCCTCAGGCTCAGACACTTCATTCAGCGTAAATGGAGTTAGCCCTTAGTTAGCCTGTCCCAGAGAAGATTAGTTCTGAAGGATTCTTTGCCATTAAAATGTACCTGGCTAAAAGGTGAGCCACTTTCATGGTAACGGTTATCCTGAGTTGAACCCAGAGTTGACCAACGTTTCCTCGCTAACACCTCAAACCTGATTCTTAGCATAAGGCTCAAGATTAAGCTATCTCTGTTGCTGTCTCCTCTGTCCCATCGCTACAGCACTGTGATCCCAGTTCACCCCAACAAGCTGATCGCTGTGTCTGTGAATGCATCCATCCACACACATAGAGAGACAGAGGAGACATAACTGTAAATCAACCATACACTAACATTATCTACAAACATTGAACAAGCAAATCAGTAATTAGGAATTGATGATACATCAAAATGAGATGGTAAGTGATTGCTGAATGACTCCCAACTACTTAACTTCATTGAGATAGAGTTGAACTCTATCATGAGGTCAGAAAGACAGATGGAGACATTCTCACCTCTATTGTGCTGTCCCCCTACTTCTTTCTTACATTTATTGCTTTTATTTTCTGGTGCCCGCTCCTGAAAGAGAGGTTTCATTTGACTCCATTGAATGACAAGACAGCAGTCTCTAATAATGGTCACATTGTTGGAACATACACAACTATCTACAAGCCATCAGACTGCTGAACACTTGAACTGGACTGAACACCTGCTCTGATTCTCACCCTAGCACACATGCACTCACTCACTCACGCACGCGTGCACACACACACACACACACACACACTTTATGTTCATATTCTTATATTTTATTATTTGTTACTGTTGTTGCATGGTCGAGAAGGAACTTGCAAGTAAGCATTTCATTGGACGTGTATACCATGTGTATCCTGTACAAAACTTGAAACTCTAAACTACTGTTATAAAGCCTACATTAGCTTGTAAGACTGTTCGCTACATTACACTAACTTTGACAATAACAATGGGGCTGAAGTATACATCACCCCATATTACAGTACACTCCATTAGACCACATTAACGTCCATTAGCCCGCTGTGTGTGTGGGTGTGAGTGTTTGTGGGTGTGTGTGCATCTGTAACTGTGGGCATGCCGGTTCTGTGGATGTTCTTCCACCAGCGCAGTTTGTCCTGCTCATTGATGGTCATGAGAGTGTGGTGAAGCTCATTATACACAACCATCACATTTGGAGAATGAAGGAGAGAGAGAGAACAGGGGAGAGAGAAAGATGGATAGGGGAGGAAGATAGGAGGGAATGAGAGATCAGGACGTGACATAAATGATCAATGAGAGATGAGATAAAGATAGACCACCCACATCCACACACTCCCTCCTATTAACAGTCTGACTGCAGGTGTAGCCTAACTCTAATTATTGGTGACATCCATTTCGGATAATTGTTGATCCGCTTCCTCTCCTCCTGCAATTACAGGGTTCTCCTCAAGCTCTGTCAGGTTGGATGGGGAGCGTCGCTGCACAGCTATTTTCAGGTCTCTCCAGAGATGTTCAATCAGGTTCAAGTTTGGGCTCTGGCTGGACCACTCAAGGCTATTTAGACACTTGTCCTGAAGCCACGCCCGTGTTGTCTTGGCGTTTAGGGACATTGTCCTGTTGCAAGGTGAACCTTCGCCCCAATCGGGGATCCTGAGCGATCTGGTGTATGTTTTCATCAATGATCTCTCTGTACTTTGCTCTATTCATCGTTCCCTTGATACTGACTAGTCTCCCAGTCCCTACTGCTGAAAAACATCCCCAATGAATGTGCTAGGTTTACTCCAGACGTGACACATGGCATTCAGGCCAAAGAGTTCAATCTTGGATTTTTCAGACCAGAGAATCTTGTTTCTAATGGTCTGAGTGTCCTTTGGGTGTCTTTTGGCAAACTCAGAGAGGGCTGTCATGTGCCTTTTTGTCACGATCGTCGTATGGAGGAGACCAAGGCGTAGCGTGTTATGAATACTTATTCTATATTTAATGAAGAAAGAACACTAAAACAAACTTACAAAACAACAAACGAACGTGACGCTATATATAAACAGTGCCGACACAGGCAACTAGACATAGACAATAGCTCACAAAATACCCAAAGAAGATGGCTGCCTAAATATGGTTCCCAATCAGAGACAACGATAAACAGCTGCCTCTAATTGAGAACCAATCTAGGCAACCATAGGCATACATAAACACCTAGATGGTAAACAACCCCATAAACCTACAAAACCCCTAGACAGTACAAAAACACATACATCACCCATGTCACACCCTGACCTAACCAAAATAAATAAAGAAAACAAAGAACACTCAGGTCAGGGTGTGACACTTTTACTGAAGATTGGCATCCTTCTGGCCACTCTACCATAATGGCTTGATTGGTGAAGTGCTGCAGAAATGGTTGTCCTTCTGGATGCGTCTCCCATCTCCAAAGAGGAACTCTATAGCTTTGTCAGAGTGACCAGTGACCAGTGACCTTCTTGGTCATCTCCCTGACCAAGTCCATTCTTCCCCGATTGCTCAGTTTGGGTGGGCGGCCAGCTCTAGGAAGAGTCTTGACGGTTCCAAACCTTTTCAATTTAAGAATGATGGAGGCCACTGTGTTCTTGGGGACCTTCAATGCTGCAGAATTTTTTTGTACCCTTCCCCAGATCTGTGCTTCGACACAATCCTGTCTCAGGGCTCTACGGACAATTCCTTTGACCTTATGGCTTGGTTTTTGCTCTGACATGCTCTGTCAACTTTGGGACCTTATACAGACAGATGTGTGCTTTTCCAAATAATGTCAATTGAATTTACCACAGGTAGACTCCAATCAAGTTGTAGAAACATGTCAAGGATGATCATGCACCTGAGCTCAATTTTCGAGTCTCAAAACAAAGGGTCTGAATAATTATGTAAATAGGTATTTTTGTTTTAAAAAAATTATACATTTGCAAAAATGTTGTCATTATGGGTTATTGTGTGTAGATTGACAAGGGAAAAAGTTAATTTAATCAATTTTAGAATAAGGCTGTAACGTAACAAAATGTGGAAAAAGTCAAGAGATCTGAATACTTTCCGAATGGACTGTATATACATTTTTGTGTATATACTGTATTTTGTCTTCAGGATTTTGGAAATTCTCCTGCGATGCCATTTTCATATCAGGCGACCCCACATGGGGTCACTACCCCTAGTTTCGGAACCACTGCAGTAGGCCCTGCGTGGAATGCGTTTGACACCCCTGCTTTAGAGGTCATCTCCACAACAAGCCAATGAAACTTAATTCAATTCAGGGATGACAGAATGGACATGTAAAGGTTGTGGCCCTCTTGAAGAATGACAGCTCATATGCATCCATGCGTCAACCTCTCACTAGTGGATATAATGAGGTAATTTATGTACTGTAAATAGTTATGTTTATATTGACTCTGTATCTTGAGGTTGTGTAGCATATTTGTGGTAAGGAGAATGTCCCTACTTTTCAAAGGGCTTGATATGTGTTTTGTGGCTTGATATGTGTTTTGGGTATGATGTCCTCAGAGTGAAATGTGCTCTGGAGTTGTCTCACTGCAACACAGGTCCAAGACTTCACACAGTTTGCATGTTGCCTTCTTGTCTTACATGACAGGAATCTTTGGCAAATTACAGACATCATCAGTCCAATCATTGATAACCACAGTGAACTGAGAGCAAGTAGATTTATAGCTGCATTGGGATGTGTCAATGGGAATCTACTCTTCATCATATCAAATCATAATTCAAGGTACTCTCATCTGAAACTTGAACGGTATATAGTGTTGTGGAGTTCACAGGTAATGACTCTGTTGATTTACTGTCATGGCAATAAATCACCCTTCAATATATTATATGTAATATTGATCCATGTGCTATGCAGTACATCAGTTTGTAATAAGTCACAAACAATGGATAAACTATTAGACCGTTTTAATATAAAGTATAAATCAGGGGACAGTTCTAAACCTTAGAATGTCTTAGAAATTAAAACATATATGGGCTGAATGGTGCGACTATTGTCTATTGATGATTTGAGAAAGTTGCAAAAAAAGCTGATGCTCTGTTGCTTACCTCAGGCTGAAAACGATGTTCCCTCATCAAGTGATCATATTTTCACCCATCAGACTATTCTCAATTTAATCTTGTCTTTATTAATATGTCAAATTAGTTTTTTATTTATAATGCCCCATTATAAAATGGGCAGGAACAGGGCAGTATGCACTAGAACAGCAAATGAACACCTCTCTCCCGCCAGTTTGTATTTTGCAATCATGCATGGTAGGCTACTCCAGTTCAGGATCATGCAGCTTCTCACTGCGCAACAGGTGATATTCCGCCTAAACTCTGTATGCCATGGGCTCTCCAACCCTGTTCAGGCAGCTACCCCATTGCTTAATTTGAGAAACCAAGTGAAATCTGTTCAGGAACATCGACAACATTTCACAAGAAAACATATTTCATTACACTGTTGACAGCCCCTCTGTACACTTGAGAAAGGAATGAATGAGAGAGTGTAGGAGATGGAAACGTGTGGTGGTGAGATATTCTGTAGCTAAAAGTAATGAGTCAGCCTATTAATTATTAAAATATTATTACATTTTTTTTAAATGCCCTGTTACTTTAAGCTATTCAAAATCAAATACAAATTCACTATGATTGTAGGCCAGCTCTGTAAGCCACCCTGAACAATCAATGAACCAACAGCATTGCCTATACATTCTCTCCCAGACTCAATGGATAGAACATTTGGAATATATCATAAGGTAATAGTAATACAGTTCACACTCAAAGGCGATTACTAGAATGTGTTTCATTGTGGAGTATTTTGGAGTATAGGCTAGACCAATTCTGCCGTACGCAATATGTGGTTGGCTATGCATTGTATAATGGCACAATCTGTATTTGAATTAAGTTCTATTTTTTGGGCTTGGGCTCATATATAGGTCTAATAGAAATTCTATTTAGTTGTGTTATACCCTGACTACACCTCTCGCGTCGCGTGTGGTTTAGGAATCTATGTTATTCAATTATTGCATCCACACTGCTCGCACGCGTCAACAAGCGTCTGCGTTGCCAAGGGCTAAAATCGAAGTCATTCCTATTTCTGACGCAGATCGCACTGCAAGTCCTGCCTCTCCCATCTCGTCATTGGTTTATAGAAGCAGGTACCCACATGCCATCTACTCATTGGTTGTACCCACATGGGTGATTGAAAACCTAATTGTTGCCGGTTATCGTGGTAATACTATGAAGGTTTAGATGCCAATCGCCATATATATCAATTGATGAAAAGGCCTGGAAGGAGGAGAGATGACTATAAACGATTCGGTTGACCGTTTTGATGTGTAGATTAATTGTCGGAGTAGAGGACCTTGTGCATTTCAGGTAAAATAACAACATAATATTTATATCCCAGGACAAATTAGCTAGCAACAGAAATTTAGCTAAATAGGACAAATTAGCTAAAAAGTGCAAGCTAAATTGACATAAATGTTTAATGCTTTTCGACCTGTCCACAAATTAATGTCATTGGTGCAGAGTTTGTATTGATATTTTAACCTGTGTGTCGTGATCGCGTTTGGTGTAGGTGGATAAAATAAATTCATGCACAATGGCACACGCGCAGCCGGTTTGGGTTCCGTGTTAAGGTTTGAAATATCATCCAAGATGACCATATTTTCCACTCAGTTTCAACCTTTTTTCTTAAAATCTATCATAGTGAGGTACTGTTTGATGTGAATTTCCATTGCATTTGCATTGATGTCAGAGTGTTTAAAGGGACAATAGAGCCAAGTACCAGGCCACTAGCGACCTGATGGTTGTTAGCAAGTTGGGTACTACCAACGCATGTCCAGAGTGCATAAGAGATTACTGTGAATTGTAATGCGGTCATAACTCATGACTGGAAGTGTGGCGGTGATACGGTTACCACATCAGCCCTAAGAGAACCTACCATCACATAATCACACACAGTCCATGTGCAAAAGGGCCACGAGGTACATTAGAGCAGAGCCTCTGCGTAATCATAGCCTTGACCTAGCCTCCGACAGAAGATTGCAAACACCCAAGCCTTAGCAATAGAAATAGACCCAGAATGCTTTTGGAAATATAAAAAGACCTCCATGATTAATAAACACACTCCATGTTTGAGATGTCAATGTTTTAAATAACACATACTTTGCTTTCCTGGCTAATCTTTTATCTCATAACTTTATATAAATCATTCAAGATATTTTGGCTTCAGTTGAATAATTCATCCAAATCCAAATCCAGACATGAAATCAATTGGGACTCTTTGCTACTGGTGTGTGTGTGTGTGTGTGTGTGTGTGTGTGTGTGTGTGTGTGTGTGTGTGTGTGTGTGTGTGTGTGTGTGTGTGCCTGCATGTTTTTTAGACAGCAAAAAGGGAGAAACAGGTAGATACAGAAAAGGACACCACATGTGAAGATATTTCATATATGTTCTTTTCTCTTTCTCTCCTTCCCACTCGGTGACCATGTTTAGACAGAGAAATCACTCGATATTGTTGAAATCCTGCTGGTGTATGACAAATACACTACATGACCACAAGTATGTGGAGACCTGCTTGTCGAACTTCTCATGTTCTGGACCTGTGAGTTGTTTAGCACCCCCTAGTAGCAGTTTGAGTGCAGCAGTGTAGAATTTACTGGTTTGTGTCATGTGACAGAAGCAGTTTCAGAAGTGAAGCAATGTGTAAGATGTGCAAGTGTGACAATCCTTCAACATCCTTCTTTATAAGCTTTGTAAGGTGCAATGTCCGTGAGTACATTTGTTTATCAACACAAGATAAATGTTTATCATATACTTTTTATGTTTCTGTAGAAGATGAAGAATTAGTTAGCTGTTAGCTACTTTGCATTAGCTTCAGTGGTATTTCTCCCGAAGGACGCCTAGCTTAGCAATATCAAGCATGCAGTTGCATCCTAGTAACTTCATTTAATATTTGACTCTAGATTGAGTACTCATTCCTTATTTTGTACATTTAGTGCAGTTATTGTGTAAGACTTTCTGTGCTCTATACTACTGTAACTATAAAGATGTACTTTTGTGTTTGTTGCAGTTTCACACTGTGATTCAAGTAAACTTCCAAAACAGCACCCTGCTTTTCACTGAGTTATTTGAATGAGTGTTTAGATAGGTGGATAAGGGCTACTATACATTTAGCGAGTCCAGTATATCTCATTTCAAAATAAATGGTAACTCCTATGCTGCTATAACAGCCTCCACTCTTCTGGGAAAGCTTTCCACTAGATGTTGGAACATTGCTGCGGGGACTTGCTTCCATTCAGTCACGAGCATTACTGAGGTCGGGCACTGATGTTTGGCGATTAGGCCTGGGGTTGACGTCAGGGCTCTGTGCAGGCAGGTGAAGTTCTTCCACACTCGACAAACCATTTCTGTATGGAGCTGTCATATAGTCTGTGATATCATGGTATGCTGCACCGTTAAGATTTCCCTTCACTGGAACAAAGGAGCCTAGCCCAAACCATGACAAACATCCCCAGTTGGCACTATGCATTTGGACAGGTAGCTTTCTCCTGGCATCTGCCAAACCCAGTTGCGTCTGTCGGACTGCTAGATGGTGAAGCTTGATTCACCACTCCAGAGAGCGTGTTTCCACTGCCCCAGAGACCAATGTGTTGTGGTAATTTCCTGTATTACTGAATGAGGAGAGTTTACAAACCACACACAAGTCAGAGTTATATTTCAACTTCATCTTTAATCATATGAGCTTCACCATAGCACTTTGACTCCCAGATCAATTCAGTATCTATAAATTTATTCTGAGAGTGCTTACAAAATAATTATAGTATCTTTTATAGCCAAGATACACCCCTCTCAACTCACATGACGAACCACAGATCTCAGAAACTTCACAAGGGGCATTTTCCTTGAGAGAGGAGTATCCCATAGCCAGATCGCATTAGCTATAAATTATCGTTCAGTTTGGTCTCTAAAACGAGGTTCTAATCCCGTTCTTGGTACTTCATAGTACCAAAACATTACCTCATTCAATGGCATATATCAATTGTCAATTCTAGATACTCCCATCTCAAATACACCCCACCCCTGGACAAGCTCACTGAGGGGAGTGACTACTAGGTCATATACTATCTCAAGATTAGTGCAACATCAGAGGGGTAATTCAATGGTTCCAATGGCTCTTCATTAAGGCCATTCTACTGCCAATGTTTGTCTATGGATATTGCATGACTGTGTGGTCTATTTTTAAACACCTGTTAGCAACGGGTGTGCCTGAAATTGCCAAATCCACTAATTTGAAAGGGTGTCCACATACTTTTGTATACATAGTGTGCCGGTACATTAAATTAAGCAGCCTTTGGGGACAGGCCAAGGTTTACCAGCATATTTTCTTGTATCTTTATGGAAGAAAATAGATAACATTATGTCATTAGTTAAATTCTACACATATACGCTGTATCCAAATAGACTCATCAAACAGTTGAGAAATGAAGTATTTGCAAGCAGTGTTACTGACAATCTATCCTGGGATTAAAGAGGTTGATCTCTGGTTGATATTGACAACAAACTGCCTTCATCAGTGTATCCATTGGGCTTTGTCAATGATGATTAAATTGTTTGTGTTGGGTAGACTGTGACACCATCAATGAAGTTCGTTCAAATCCTCTCAGATGTTTTTATTCAGTATCAATGCAATGATCATTTGTCACCTCAGCTTTGAAGTTGTCTCTATCACTTGTAAACACCATTCTCTTTCTAAGCTGTATGTTTCTCTGTATTTTATGCATTTTAAAGGGAGTGTTTTTTATTTACCTCCGGATTTTTGGTCTGTTTAAGTGTATCTTCAAGAAGAATCTTCAAACACCACCTCTCTTGGCCTGTATGTATGGCTGATGAAGAAACACTTGCCTCAATTACTGGGTGAATCTCAGCGCTGTCAACCACTGACCTGTGCATCAAATTATCTCTTTAGTCAGACGAAAGAAAGACAAAGATAAATAAAAAGAACAAATAGACAGAGCCAGAGAGAGAAAGCGAGAGGCATAAAACCCTGAACACAGGATCACAACCTGAGGGGTATTATACGAAGAAAGCTTGATCTACTCAGTGTTTTCTAAAGCTAGCTAGCTTCAGTTAGTTTCCCAATCCAGTTCAAGCTTCATCCATTTATACGGTGGATATTGCTTGTCCGCCTGCCACTAACTCTAGCAGGCTTGTAACTGGCATGCATGTAGCATGTAGCTAGTTGAACACCGAACTCTTCATTGAGACAATACTGAAACATCAATCCATGGGCAACTCATTGCCACATTTTCATTTGTGCCAAAATGAAAGAAAAGTTATCTTGCAAATTCAGTAGGGCTATTGTGTGAAAAATACTGTTAGAAGTGCCGTCTTTATTTTATTACTTTGGTGTGCTTTGGTGTGGTTATTAAAGTGTGACCGAGATGACAGATTATCAATTTGGGAGCAAAACAAAAGATGCAACATAACGGTGATAGAAGCAAGAGAACATGTTGCTTTCTACACGTTTATGGAGATCAAAAGCACTTCACAATAAAGCAGTCTCGGGATGCAGCATGGTTGCTAACGGTAGTAGTGGAGGTGATTCTGAGATGGTCTGTTACTGCTGATTTATCCAGGCAGAACGCTCAAGAGTGACGTTGAAATTTTACCTTTTGAGCAACTTTGAAATTTGACGTTTAGAGAAACGTGGATACAAGCACAAACACTCCTGAATATACAGTACACTCACCCTTACACACGTAGAGCCTACTTTTCTATTAGGGCAAGAAGACACCAATCTACAACAGAATGTATTATTTTCATGTACTGTCTCCAGTATGATAGCTCACGAATACAACACACACACACTCATCTTTCAGTGATAGCTCATATCCATGAGAAGCTTTACCCATACAATAAAATAGATAATCGCGTCAGGAGTATTATGAAATGAAAATAACATTACGGCAGTGAGAGCAGATATAATGAAAACCTTAATTAAATGAGCCATCAATCCAAATCATACTATAATATGACACAAAAAAGCTTGCCAGAATAACATTAATCTAATATGGGATTTTTTTGCTTTCTAAATCCTTCTCATCTCAAAGATTTCCAACCACTTTAAATCTCAAGTCAGGAATATGTCAAATGTATAGCTCCTCAAGGTTTTGAATAATTAGGCTGAGTGAAGGCAAGCAAGGCAGGGGCCCGCTACTAGAAGGAATGACTCAGCACATTTCCTCTGGAGGTGTTGGGGAGGTCATTGCCAGCTGTTCTGCACTACTTTGATTTTACTAATATGGAAATGACTCGCAATGTTAGATTTTTTATTGTCTGTTAAGTGGGTCATACTTTACCTGCGACTGACAGAGGCTATCGATTTGTACTTCTGTTCGCACTTTTTTTTGGGGGGGCGGGTTTCATTCAAAAGGGAGATAGCCTATCTGTTCTCTACAGAGAGAGGAAATAAATGGTAGAATGGCATACTCAGCGATGATTTGAAGTGTTTCATTTCTGCAACTTCTTTTGTGCTATTCGTCCTTGTCTTGCTGTCATCAGATCATAGAGAAGTCCACAGGAGGCTGCTGATGGGAGAATGGCTCATAATAATGGCCGGAGCGGTGCAAATGGAATGGTAATCTGCTCCAGTTATTTTCACGAGCCCATTCTCCCCATTTAAGGTGCCACCAACCTCCTGTGTTAAGAGAACATACAATATTTCAGATATTTGCTGAAAAAGAGCCTGCAAAGTCTAGAAACTTTCTAGAGCAAAGTAACTCACCACGCACTATCGACCTGAGGTCTAGAACAGGTTTCTAAAGTTTCAGAACTCTAGGTCTAACGGTTCTTTTTTAGCTCGAACAAAGGTAACTATTGCAGGCACTGTCTGTCTCTACGAACCACAATGTGTCCCTCTGTCCTAGCTGTGAGTGTGTGAGTTTTATTTTTTCTTGGAAATTTTATGGGATAAATGACTGATTTACAGTTCATGGGGGTTGCCTAATCACACATATGAACTTTCTAGAGCAAAGTAACTCACCACGCACTATCGACCTGAGGTCTAGAACAGGTTTCTAAAGTTTCAGAACTCTAGGTCTGACGGTTCTTTTTTAGCTCGAACAAAGGTAACTATTGCAGGCACTGTCTGTCTCTACGAACCAGAATGTGTCCCTCTGTCCTAGCTGTGAGTGTGTGTGTTTTATTTTTTCTTGGAAATTTTATGGGATACATGACTGATTTACAGTTCATGGGGGTTGACTAATCACACATATGAAGTTTTGAAAATATCTGACCTTTTTAACCCTTCGAAACAGCCACTATGACTCCATTTATGGCACTTCCGGTTGGCACAGGAAGCTATAAGTAAACTCATATCCTGGTTGGGGTATGCCTTTACAGAATCCTGAGTTTTAAGTGTTTACGTTAAGAACTGACCGATCTCCAATCTAAAATCAAATCTAGAGTCGGCTTTCTATTCCGCAAAACAGCCTCGTACATTTGCAATGACTTCAATTCATTTGGACCATTACGAAAATGATGACATTTAGAAAAGTCTCAGAGACGCAAGACTAGGTGCATTGAAACCGGCTCGGCCCATAGAGACGGACCCCAACGTTTCTGTCCGATAGCTCATTCAAGGACCCCGTAGCAAGGCATGGAAAAAAGTGGATTTTCAGCACCAATTAAGGTCTTACTCAGGCACCGAAGGACCTATCGAGCCGAAACTCGGGATTTGGGGTCGCCTCACATAGGCCTACACATGATGTCAGAACTGGACCCGCAGCTAGAACGTAACTATGTGTTTTACATTTTTATTATGTTTTAAACTAAAGGCGCTGTGAATTATGGGCCTGCTCTGAAATATGTAATAGTTGGCTTCTAAATAAATTGGAAAAAGTGGGTTCGGTGTCAGATGGTATCAGTTTGGTGTCAAAATGACATCTAATTGACTAATGGACACTGACTTGCTAGTTAACTTTTGTACATTTGCAATATGTTTAAATGGAGAGGGACCATCACCAAAATGGCATTCTGAAATCAACACTAAAAATGGCATGACCATAGTCTCCAGACTGTGCCGAGTTCAACAGGCAATGTATTCCTATGGGGAGAGATGTCATTGTAATCTGTGAGATGCTTCTTATGGAGCCACTCCTTAGTTGCCCTGGCTGTGTGTTTCGGGTCGTTGTCATGCTGGAAGACCCAGCTACGACCCATCTTCAATGCTCTTACTGAGGGAAGGAGGTTGTTGACCAAGATCTCAGATACATGACCCCATCCATCCTCCCCTCAATACGGTGCAGTTGTCCTGTCCCCTTTGCAGAAAAGCATCCCCAAAGAATGATGTTTCCACCTCCATGCTTCATGGTTGGGATGGTGTTCTTGGGGTTGTACTCATCCTTCTTCTTCCTCCAAACACGGCGAGTGGAGTTTAGACCAAAAAGCTCTATTTTTGTCTCAACAGACCACATGACCTTCTCCCATTCCTCCTCTGGATCATCCAGATGGTCATTTGCAAATTCAGACAGGCTTGGACATGCGCTGGCTTGAGCAGGGGGACCTTGCGTGCGCTGCAGGATTTTATTCCATGATGGCGTAGTGTGTTACTAATGGTTTTCTTTGAGACTGTGGTCCCAGCTCTCTTCAGGTCATTGACCAGGTCCTGCTGTGTAGTTCTGGGCTGATCCCTCACCTTCCTCATGATCAATGATGCCCCACGAGGTGAGATCTTGCATGGAGCCCCAGACCGAGGGTGATTGACCATCATCTTGAACTTCTTCCATTTTCGAATAATTGCGCCAACAGATGTTTGTTGCCTTCTCACCAAGCTGCTTGCCTATTGTCCTGTAGCCCATCCCAGCCTTGTGCAGGTCTAAAATTTTCTCCCTGATGTCCTTACACAGCTCTCTGGTCTTGGCCATTGTGGAGAGGTTGGAGTCTGTTTGATTGAGTGTGTGGACAGGTGTCTTTTATACAAGTAACGAGTTCAAACAGGTGCAGTTAATACAGGTAATGAGTGGAGAACAGGTGGACAGGTCTGTGAGAGCTGTAATTCTTACTGGTTGGTAGGTGATCAAATACTTATGTCATGCAATAAAATGCAAATTAATTAATTACTTAAAAATCACACAATGTGATTTTATAGATTTTTGTTTTAGATTCCATCTCTCACAGTTGAAGTGTACCTATGATAAAAAATTACAGACCTCTACATGCTTTGTAAGTAGGAAAACCTACAAAATCGGCAGTGTATCAAATACTTGTTCTCCCCACTGTATATTGGTCATGGCTCCCAAGTGGTGCACAATGGGATTGCCTTGCAGTTTACCAGCTGTATCTACTGAAAGCGCGCTAGGTTCAAGGCACGAGGGCAGGGGGCACGGGGCGCAGAGCTGCGCACAGAAGACAGACGTAGCCCATGGGGAACGGAGGAGAAGTGAGGGGGGAGGTGAACCCCCACCCCGCCACGCTGGGTAGCACAGAGCAACACTTTAAGGGGCATTGCACTAATAATGGCGCTGACTAGGGAAACGTTCCCGCTGTTCTAGCAGGTAGCTGGACAATAGACTTGCCTAGATGGAGGGTAGGGGGAGAATTCTATTGTCAAATGTATTTCTAAGTTAGGTTCTAAGTTAAGTATTGTTTTTATGATTCACATCCGACCGTGAGTCCCATAAGGCGGTGCACAATTGGATCAGCGTTTCTCTCCCTCTAAAAACAGAAATAAATGTTTTGGCCTTTATAAATATTATTTTGGCCTTCATTCAGATTACAATCACTCACTTTCATTTTTTTTTTAAACGAAATAACCTCCAAAATATTGTTACATATTATCAATATAGCTGGCACCTACATAAAGCTGAGTGACACACTCATTCATGGCTTTGGATCAAAATAAATAAGTACCAACATTATTTCTGATAGTCTTTATTTAACTAGCAAAGTCAGTTAAGAACAAAAGGACAGCCTACTCCTTCCAGCCTACAGCCTACTCCTTTGCCATTCCATCATAACGGAAACCTAGAGGGTTGTTCATTTTTCTTGGAGTAGAAACACCATAATATTAATCAAATGAATTAAGCAAGTACCCGTCAAAAGTTTGGACATACCTACTCATTCCAGAGTTTTTCTTTATTTTTACTATTTTCTAACATTGTAGAATAGTGAATACATCACAACTATGAAATAAGTTAAGAACAAACAAACAAATTCCTATTTACAAGGACCTACTCCTTCCTCACTGTCGGAGAATTGAACCCCGGTCTCCCACGTGCCCGCACTACACAGGGATTCTTTAGTTAAATAGCCCAGCATTGTAGCCTACGTTGTACAACACCATATTTCCCGTTCCATCCTAACAGAAACCCAGAGGGTTTTTCATTTTTCTTGGAATAGAAACACTGTAATATTAAGCAAATTAATTAAGCAAAATGTCTTAATCAGTCCCATGTACTATCTTCTTACAATTTATTTTTTTAAATTCTCTAGTACAGACACTTTTGAAGGCAATCAAATGCTTCTCAAAGATGCCCTCTGGTGGTCAAACTAACACCTACTAGCATCAATGGTACCAGTGGTTTTGAGGCACCACGCAAGATGTGCTGCAGTACGCTGCGACATTAAAGGACGAACCACAGTAAGTTGATGATTTCTCTTATTGAGACTTTCTATAAGGTTTGGGTCGTCCTGTTCACTGATAAATTATATAACTTTTGTTTTACTTGTTTATTTGCTATTCAAATGTATATCTGATATAACTGGGGTGAGTTTTACCAGTGTACTAGATATAGGTTATATTTTTGACATGAGAATTTAGTTATTTTTCTACTGTTTGCATTTTTGTTTTAGTGTTTTGATTTCCCATTTTTAAAATGGAAGGTGTTGGGAAAGGTAGGGGTTTTCTGACACATAATATGTCATCATCTGTTAGTAGGGGTTCAGCCATAATTCCAATTGCTTCAGTTTGCCAAATACAGGGAGTGCGGAGGGTCTCCATGGATTTCATAGCAGAAATTCATGAATTCATTCCATTGGGGAGAACATTGCCTCCTGTTCGGAGTCAAAGGCAATTGGTGGGAATGTTGGGGACAACGTTATGGGGAATGCATGCAGCTCTAGGGGTATGGGTGTGTCAGGCCTGAACCTGGCATTGAAGTCTGATATCAGGGAGCCGGTGTACTTTAGGGGGATGGCACTGAAAAGTGCACAGTGCCCCGATTGGAAAGATATGGTCATGGTTTACATGCGTAAGAGGGGCTTATCTGTGGTGGACCAAGCAGATGTGGTAATGGGTAGGCTTATGGGAAAGGCCCTTTATGTTGTTAAAGTGAGCATACGCTGCAATCCCTCTGTTGATTTATCTAAAGGCCCAAGTCCCATCTTTGACATACTGAAACAACAATTTAGGGACACCGCTTTTTCAAGCATGCCCCTCTCTGACTTTTATGCCACATTACCTCAGACAACCATTCAACTATTGGCTCAGACTCAACAGGGCTATGGAGGTTGCTGAAGGTTGTCTATAGAGAAAGAAGAAAAGTGTTGAAGGCCCTTCTCTTGAGCTCAGTCATGTTTATCAGACATTGCCCTCACACTGAACTGTTGCTTTTATTTAAGTGCAAGCCATTACAGCAGTGGACTGCTGCAGACGTTCATGAGAGGTTGGATGAATACAGAAGGGAGCGGAGATACTCTCACTTATCTAAGGTGACCCCAGTCATCGCAACAATGGAGCAGGATGTTGGTGCTGTCATGCCGCTCACCAATCCTGCTGTGAGGCCCCACATGGAATCACCTAATGCGTTGCCTTCCCCAGTTCAGGCTACTCAGGGCTCAGCTGAGCCGATGGAACCTATCCTTGCATTGCTGGAGTGTGTGCTGGAGCAGAGGCAACAACAGTCTAACCATCAGTTCCAAAAAGGGAATAGGGGCAAATTGAGGTCTCATGGGCCATGTGAAGTGTGTGGGGATGCTGGACACGATACTTACTTTCACTGCAGGGCCAATTACCTCTGCTTTCCTTGTCATGTAGCTGGCCACGCACACCCTCAGTGCCCCAAGGCCGCAGCTCTGAGCATAGCTAGTGGAGTCCCTACAGTAATCACTGCTCAGCTCCTGGAAAACTAGTAGGCCTGCATGTAGAAGGGGAGAGTGTTGGGCCTTTAATAAAGTCCCCATCAGTGAGTGATGTTGATCTGGAGTCTTTATATGGAAGTGTTTGTGAGGAAATCGAGACTGAGAAGAGTATCATGATACAGATCACACAGACACTTTCCCCTTAAGATGATTTATGCTATACCAAGATGTTAATAGGATGAAGAGTGGAAGTGAGAGCTATGCTTGACAATGGGTCGATGGCTTGTACCGTGAGCTCGAGGGTCTTACCTGAGCTGTTGCATGCAGGAGTGTTGAAAAGTCCATCATTGACTCCTACAGAGGTAGTCTTGGTTGGTTGTGATGGGTCGAAGACGAGGCCTCTGGGAGTATGTGAGCTGGATATGGAGGTGTACGGAGGTAGTGTTGCTGTGCCTAGTGATTGAGGGCCAGAGTGATGACCTCATCTTGGGCAGCAATCTCCTAAAGCACTAAATTCGCCACCTGAAGACTAATGGAGATTTCTGAAAGAGGGTTTATATTCCCGTGTTTGACGGGGGTGAGGAGAGCAAGCTAATCAACATGATGGCTAATGTGGAGAGATGGAGAGACAGTGAAGTACCTGACAAAGTTGGAACTGTGAGACTGAAAGGGGCTGTGACTCTAAAGCCTATGCAGGTGAACTTAGTCTGGGGCAGACTATGAAACACTCTATCAGCTGGCAATGCTGTTCTCGAGCCCAACACCAAGGTCAATCCTGGTAGAGAGGACGGTAGCTCTGCTGCTGAGGGATGGGTGGCTCCCTGTTGGAGTAATAAACCCTTCTCAGAAGATAGTGACATTGAGATGAAACGCCACTTTAGCTGATGTCTTTCCTTATATGGCTCTAGAGGACTGACTGTTTGTGTGTGAATGATGATTCACCAGTGCATGAAGTGCATGAGCAGCTTTACAGCAGCACGTGCAGAAAACAGCTGACATACTCACTCACTGACTGCCCAGAAGAGGTTTTTTTTGTTGAAAACTTTATTTAACTAGTCAAGTCAGTTAAGAACAAATACTTATTTTCAATGTCGGCTCAGAAGCTGTGGGTTAACTTTATTGAGATAGGGGGCAGCATTGGGAACTTTGGATGAAAAGCGTGCCCAGAGTAAACTGCCTGTTTCTCAGGCCCAAAAGCTAGAATATGCATACATTTGGATATAAAATACTCTGAAGTTTCCAAAACTGTTAAAATTATGTCTGTGAGTATAACAGAACGCATATGGCAGGCAAAAACCGGAGAAAAATCCAAAAAGGAAGTGGGAAATCTGAGGTTTGTAATTTTTTAAAAGTGAATGCCTATCCAATATCCCATGTCTATGGGGTCAGATTGCACTTCCTAAAGGCTTCCACTAGATGTCAACAGTCTTTAGAAAGTTGTTTCAGGCTTCTATTATGAAAGGTGAGAGAAGTAAGTGGCTCAGCTGAATGCCTTTAGTTGTTTATCGCGCGCGGCCATGAGCGCGAGATCCGTTCCCTTTCCTTTCTAATGACGACGTAATTGTCCAGTTGGAATATTATTGAAGATTTATGATAAAAACATCCTAAAGATTGATTATATAGATCGTTTGACATGTTTCTACGAACTGCAATGGAACTTGTTTGACTTTTCGTCTGGATTTTGTGCTCGCGCGTTGTGCATTTAACTAAACGCGCAAACAAAATGGAGGTATTTGGACATAAATATGAACTTTATCGAACAAAACAAACTATTGTCTAACATGGAGACCTGGGAGTGCCATCAGATGAAGATCATCAAAGGTGATTCATTTTAACGCTATTTCAGACTTGTGACACCTGTCCTTGGTTGGAAAATGGCTGTATGGTTTTCTGTGGCTAGGCGCTGACATATCATAATCGCATGGTGTGCTTTCGCTGTAAAGCCTTTTTGAAATGGGACACAGCGGCTGGATTAAAAAGAAGTTTATCTTTAATCATACGTATAACACTTGTATCTTTCATCAATGTTTATGATGAGTATTTCTGTAATTTTATGTGGCTCTCTACATTTTCACCAGATGTTTTGTTTGAGACAATGCATTTCTGAACATAAAGCGGCAATTACAAATGAGGTATTTGGACATAAAGGTGAACTTTATCGAACAAAACACACATTTATTGTCTAACATGGAGTCCTGGGAGTGCCATCCGGTGAAGATCATCAAAGGTTAGTGATTCATTTTAACGCTATTTCTGGCTTTTGTGACACCTCTCCTTCTTTGGAAAATGGCTGTATTGTTTTTGGTGGCTAGGCACTGAACTAATATGGTGTGCTTTCTTCGTAAAGCCTTTTTGAAATCGGACACTGTGGCTGGATTAACAAGTAGCGTATCTTTAAAATGGTGTATAATACTTGTATGTTTGAGGAATTTTAATTATGAGATTTCTGTTGTTTGAATTTGGCGCCCTGCAATTTCACTGGCTGTTGGCGAGGTGGGGCGCTAGCATCCCGAATGAACCCAGAGAGCTTAACTGCCTTGTTCAGGGGCAGACCGACTTGACTCTGACTGATGACGGTTCCAGCCGACTTGATGATACTGACGGACTTGACAGTTCAAGCAGTCCTTGGTTCTTACTTGACTTAGATTTGACTGATATTGTCGTCGACTCCTGTCTAGTGCCTCCTGCTGTTAAGAACAAACTCATCCAGCTCATAGCTGAGTACCAGTCCATTGTTTCCAGGCACAAGTTGGTTTGTGGAAAAGCTACTGGGTGTCTTCATCGCATTTGACTGAGTGATGAGAAACCCTTTCGGATGCCATGCCGACGCCTTTCAACAAATCATTATGAGAAGCTTAAGCAAGCGTTGAATAAGATGGAAGAATGTGAAATCATAAGTCCAGTAGTGAGTTTGCCTCACCCCTTGTCTGGAAGAAGTCTGGAGACCTAAGACTCTGTACTAATTTGCGTTGGCTCAATGCTCGCACCATCAAACATGCCCACCCACACCCTCCCTCACCAGGTTGACTTGCTGGCTGCTTTAGGTTGAAATGCCTTTTTCTCAAAAGTGACTTTGCCTCTGGCTACTACAATGTGGAAGTGCATGAGGATGACTGAGATTCACAGCTTTTACATCGCCATTTGGATTGTACAAACATATGCCACAGGGGTTATGTAATAGTCCTGCAACCTTTATGAGGATGGCGCCAAACATCTTTGGGATCAGAACTTTCTTTGCCTGATGTGTTACCTTGACAATGTCTTGGTCTATGCGCACACTGAAGATCTGGCTATTCAGCATATGGAAATGGTTTTTGAGTGTCCCAATGCTCACAACCTGAAGTTGGCGCCATAAAAGTGTCACTTTATGCTGAGGTCTGTGAAGTTCCTGGGGCATATCATTAGTGCAGAGGGTGTAGCTACAGACCCTGAGAAGGTGAGGGCCATTACAGGAGTGACAGAAGCTGATCTGATGGAAGATGGCACTGACATTCCATCTCAGAAGAAATTGCAGTCATTCCTTGGGATGGTGGTGTATTACCAACAGTTAATTGAAGGTTGCTAGACCATCGCAAAGCCTCTCTTTGGATTGACAACTGGGCACAAGGTTCCACTCTGGACAATGAAGCAACACTCTCCTGTCAGGAAGTTGACGGCTGCCGACTGGACATTAGAATGCAGGCAGGCTTTATTCCAGCTAAAGCAAGCCTTACTGGACCAGGTTTTGTTGGACCACCCCAACTTCGAAGAACCCTTTCTACTCTCAGTGCAGAGGCTGTGCTGTTCCAGGTACAGGAACGGGGAGCTACAGAGAGACCTATGGCCTTCACGAGCAAGTCCCTCAGTTATGCGCAGTTTAGGTATCCTGTGCATGGGCTTGAGTTCTTTGTCATGAAATGGGATATCTGTGGCAAGTTTCACCACTGGTTATGGGGGCAACTGTTCACGGTATGGAAGGATAATAATCCCTTGACATAAATCCTGACCAAAGCGAAACTTGATGCTTGTGAACAGAGATTGGTCGCCAAGCTGGCACCGTACAAGTTTGACATCAAGTACATCGCTGGGCCAAAACATTTTGTTGAAGTTGTTTTGAGCAGAGAGCCCTTCGTACGACCCAGTGCATTCCATTGCCTGACAAGGGTTCCATACGAGAACTTGCTAGCTGAAGCTAATGCTGTGCGCACAGACATAGTGCAAGATGTGTTTCGCTGGTCCAACCACCAGTTTGACAAAGTCTCTGACACCAACAAGGTGGTCATTAGCTGCCAGGATACTGTTGACCCCCCCATTTGGTGCTTTATCAAGACAAGTTGCTGCTGTTCTTCATTCACACAGGCACTAGGTGGGTGATGTGGGCTCACATGCAGGCTGTTATGCCATCAGAGCAGACCGATGTCGATGTCCTGCCATATGACCTACTGATGAGTAAACATTGTGATGACAACGTGATGAGCAGAGGGATCTTCTTTGTGGAGACAGGAAGAAGACCATCCCGGAGAGAGGAGGGCCTGCAAGAATGTTGATGTTTTGTGTCTTTTCAGAAGTTGAGACAAGTTGTCCTTGAAGATGGGTGTGCTGTATCGTGTTTCGAAAAATGTGGTTACAAAACGGAAAGCTGATGGGTTTTACACTGTATCGGCAGGATAGAACAGCAGCATCTGGTACGACAAGGGGTGGGGGTCTATGTATATTTGTAAACAACAGCCGGTGCACGATATCTAAGAAAGACTCATGGTTTTGCTCGCCTGAGGTAGAGTATCTCATGATAAGCTGTAGACCACACTACCTACCTAGAGAGTTTTCATCTATATTTTTCGCAGCTGTCTACGTACCACCACAGACCAATTCTGGCACTAAGAACGCACTCAGAGGTGTACACCACCATAAGAAAACAGAAAAACGCTCATCCAGAGGCAGCGCTCCTAGTGACCGGCGACTTTAATGCAGGGAAACTTAAATCCGTTGTACCAAATTTCCATCAGCATGTTAAATGTGCAACTCCAGCCAGACTACCTTTACTCCAAACACAGAGACGCGTACAAAGCTCTCCCTCTCCTTCCATTTGGCAAATCTGACCATAATTCTATCCTCCTGACTCCTGCTCACAAGCCCAATTTAAAGCACGAAGCACCAATGACTCAATCAATAAAAAAGTGGTCAGATGATGCAGATGTTATGCTACAGGACTGTTTTGCTAGCACAGACTGGAATATGTTCCAGGATTCTTCCGATGGCATTGAGGAGTACACCACATCAGTCACTGGCTTCGTCAATAAGTGCATCGATGACATCGTCCCCACAGTGACTGTACGAACATACCCCAACCAGAAGCCATGGATTACAGGCAACATCTGCATTGCTAAAGCGTAGAGCTACCGCTTTCAAGGAGTGGAACGCTAACTCGGAAGCTTATAAGAAATCCCGCTATTCACTCAGACAAACCATCAAACAGGCAAAGCGTCTATACAGGACTAACATCGAAGCGTACTACACCTTCTCCGACACTCGTCGGATATGGCAGGGCTTGCAAACTATTACAGACTACAAAGGGAAGCACAGCCGAGAGCTGCCCAGTGACACGAGCCTACCAGACGAGCTAAATTACTTCTATGCTCGCTTTGAGGCAACATGCATGAGAGCATCAGCTGTACCGGACGACTGTGCAATCACGCTCTCTACAGCCGATGTGAGATAGACCAGCATGCGCTGACCAACTAGCAAGTGTCTTCACTGACATTTTCAAATTCTCCCTGTCTGAGTCTATAATACCAACATGTTTCAAGCAGACCACCATAGTCCCTGTGCCTAAGAACACTAAGGTAACCTGCCTAAATGACTTCCGACCAGTAGCATTTACGTCTGTAGCCATGAAGTGCATTGAAAGGCTGGTCATGGCTCACATCAACACCATTATCCCAGTAACAAAGAAGGTTATCATGGACTTCAGGAAACAGCAGAGGGTGCACCCCTCTATCTACATTGACGGGACTGCAATGGAGAAGGTGGAAAACTTCAAGTTCCTTGGTGTACACATCACTGACAGACTGAAAGGGACCACCCACACAGGCAGTGTGGTGAAGAAGGAGCAACAGAGCCTCTTCAACCTTAGGAGGCTAAAGAAACCACAAGGCTCTCCAGAGGGTTGTGCGGTCGGGCCAGTGAATTACCTGTGGCAAACTACCCGCCCTCCAGGACACTTACAGCATTCGATGTCACAGGAAGGCCAAAAACATCAAGGACATCAACCACCCGAGCCAATGCCTGTTCACCCCACTATCATCCAGAAGGCAAGGTCAGTACAGGTGCATCAAAGCTGGCACCGTGAACTGAAAAAACAGCTTCTATCTTCAGGCCATCATACCCTTAAACAGCCATCACTAGCACATTAGAAGCTGCTGGCTATTGGCATGAACTAGGAATCACTGGCCCTTTAAGGAATGGAACACTAGTCACTTTAACCTCTCTAGGGTAGGGGGCAGCATTCAGAATTTTGGATGAAAAGCATGCCCAAATTAAACGGCCTGCTACTCAGGCCCAGAAGATGTGATATGCATATAACTGGTAGATTTGGATAGAAAACACTCTAAAGTTTCCAAAACTGTTAAAATGGTGTCTGTGAGTATAACAGAACTGATTTAGGTGAAAACCTGAAGAAAAATAGTTTTTTGGGAGTTTTGTAGTTTTCTATTCAATGCCATTACAGTATCCATTGACTTAGGACTCCATTTGCAGTTCCTATGCCTTCCACTAGATGTCAATAGTCTTTAGAAATCGCTTCAGGCTTGTATTCTTAAAAATGAGGGAGTAAGACCAGTCTGAACGAGTGCACCCTAACGTGACGCAGAGTATTTTCAGGCGCATGTGCATTTCTTGTTTACCTTTTATATTGACAAAGTTATTGTCCGGTTGAAATATTATAGATCATTTAGGCTAAAAAACAACCTGAGGATTGAATATAAACATTGTTTGACATGTTTCTGTGAACTTTACGGATACAATTAGGATTTTTTTGTCTGATTGTTTTGACTGAGTTTGAGCCTGAGGTTTTTGGATATAAGGAGACTTCATCGAACAAAAGGAACATTTATTGAGCAAATTGATGTCTTCTGATTGCCACCATATGAAGATCATCAAAGGTAAGGGATTCATTTTATCTCTATTTCTGAGCATTTTATGAATATGACACTGTGGTTGGTTTAACAAGAAGTTAACCCTTTCATGCGTGAGTTCCAAATATCTCTAACGGTCACCCCAGCGTGAGTTTTTTTATGCACGTGATGTTAGAACGTTCTCTCCATTCCAGAATGTGATTGTTCGGTAACAGTACATTTAATCGGCGCTGCCCTCAAACCAAAGCAAGCAGCCTGTTTTTATTTGTCAATTTTAAATTATTTTCTAATAAGTTTTTTATTTCTAATAACAGTTTGAAATTAGGTGTGTTCCGCTTCATTCATTCACATACAAGTAGTCATTTTTACTTTTGCGGACCAATTAATTTTTTTGACATTTCTGACCCGGACAAAATTCCCCAAACACTTCTCAATTGTTTGTGCAGTTCAAGTCTGCAGACATTTGCTCATCTGCCGTCCTGCACACACGTGTTCATGTTTTCCACCTGTCGCCTGCATCTCAATCAAAGTTGTTTTCGTTACCAACAATAACTTTGGAAATGTGTGCGTTTCTATCAAAGTGCCTTATTACATTATAATAGTTTCTGCACGTCGTTTCTACTGTAGCATAATATTTTGGGTATATTCCTTATAACCGTTGACACGCAATCTAACGTTACTCATTTCATAACATATATGGTGTTATACTCAATGATTAGGTAGCTAGCTACATTCTTCTATTAGCTCTGGAAAACAATGCTAATTGCGTCAGGGAAGTATTAGCATGTGTTGTATTTTGAAGCTACCCTGGCTTTTTAAGCTACCCAAGTGGCACAGCGTCTCCGTGCTAGAGGCGTCACTACAGACACCCATCTTCAAATCCAGACTGCATTTCTATCAAAGTAAGTGCCTTATTACGTTATAATAGTTTCTGTGTGTCGTGTTATACTGTGTCTACTGTAGCTCACTGTGTGTATGGAGCATAATATATTTGTGTATATTCCTTATAACCGCGGACACGCTAGGTAACGTTACTCACCTTTTATGGTGTTATATTAAATTGTGCTTATGTAGCTAGTTACATTCTTCTATTAGCTCTGTAAAACAATGCTAAATGCATCAGAAGATGCTGTATTTTGACGCTACCCTGGAAAAATTTAGAAATATCTTATACCACTTGGTCGTTTTCTGAGTGCATTACACAAAGCTGTTTATCATGTCAGCCTTATCCACTGCCCCCATTTTGAGGTTATAGTCAAGCACGCAGTCTGGTTTGATGTTTCTCTGTCTGGTTTGTTTCTCTCTCCCGTCAGGTGGTCCAACTTCCCTGTGGCTGACATGGTTGCTGTATGGACAGAGGAGAGGACATGGACGTCTCGTTTGTCATGGAACTTTACTGCCAGCTGTTAACATTTTTTATTTTGTATATAATGGGTCATTTAGGATGGCAGTAGCATTGTTGATGAAATGCAGTCATAGCAGCAGAACTAGAAAGCAGTCTTGGGAAAAGAGGGTGGCAAAGAAGGGAGTTGCAAACATAGGATCTCTGCCCCAGTATTCTCTTATGGAGTTCCTCTTTACGGTCACCAGAAATGTATACATTTCACTCATTGTGGCTGCCCCCCCCCCCCTCACTCCAGACTGGGACTCATCAACACAAACAGCAGGGCCAGGAGGGGTGAAATGGCTGGCAGCCTTCCAGCTACCACAGAACTCCTGTACTATCAGTCTGCCTCCGTCACCACCAGCATCTTCGAAGGGAACTGGGACTTTGTCAGTCGACAAGGGGTCCTCTGTCATTGTCAGAACCTGATTCCTGACATTCAGACTCATTGTCAGAATTTTTTAAAAATCTCAATTTCTGCATTTCTGTGTTGTCTCCTTTTGAAAGACATTGCTAATGCTACAGCTTAGCTCATTAGCTACGTACATAACAACACTGAATGGCTCAGAGCAGGAGTGAGAGGTTACATGATTGACTGCCTGCACGCGTCCTTTGTATCAATAAATCACTATCAAATGTTTTGTGTAGTGTTCCTATATTTACTATTTTATTCACGTTTTTCAATTACCGGTGATAAATCATTCATTCCGATTTTTGCATAGATTGTAAAGGGCACATAGTATGTGTGTAAAATAATGTTTTGAAGGTTGTACTGATTATGAGCTAAGCTAATTCCAGCTATGTGTGTGGAGCCATGTTTGTTGACATACAATGCATTCTGGGTTTCACTTGATCGTCTGTCGGACCAAAGATGCTATAGCAAAATGAGGTAAGAGTTCACAAATTTTTTGAGGACTTCCGGAAATTAATGGTGGGATGTGAACGACGGTAGATGACACACCCCTTCAACATGCATACTATAAACAGACCAAACACATCTCGTCTTCTCTTATTATCTTCGGTTTCTGTGAGGAAAAAAATGGAAGGCTGCGCGCTGAAACTAATCGTCGGATTACTTTCGATTTCTATAAAGTGTTTTACATAGGTATTTCGATCAATGGTGAGCTCACCCGTGATGTGATTAATTATACATAGTAATTGCTATTAGCAAATTCATAATGTAGTTTATGTCAGCCTAGAGCTAGAAAATATGACAGCTTGTGTGGGGTCAATCTTTTCTCAGTTAGCGCTAGGACAACTGTAGCCTACATTTTTCCAGTTAGGATGATTGTGTTATGCTATATATACTGTACTTCTGTGAATATCTGAACATTGCATCCCAAAATAAACTGCTCACATTCTGGACATAACTTTGTAAGGACTGTGTTTGTGTAAATAGTTTCTGAAAAAAGTGTGGCCAGCTCAAACGCTGATTGTTGCATCATTCGAAACTGGCCGTTCTAAACAAGCATTCTAAATGAGTGTTCTAATCACACAGGTGTGATCGTACGCTTCAGGGACCACTGTAGAACGATCACACCCGTGTGATGGTACGTGTGAAAGGGTTAATCTTTAAACCTATGTAAAATATGTTTTGTTTTCTGAATTTTTATAATGAGCACTTCTGTAATTGAATTTGGCACTCTGCAACCTCACTGGATGTTGGCCAGATGGGACGCTAGCACATACCCTAGAGAGGTTGATAGTGTTTACATATCTCGCATTACTCATCTCATATTCTACAGTATCTCATTCACTTAAAAATGCTTACATATCTTGCATTACTCATCTCATATGTATATACAGTTTTTTTCTATACTATTCTACTGTATCTTAGTCCGTTCTGCTCTGATATTGCTTGTCTATATGTATATAGTCATAATTCATTCCTACTTAGATTTGTGTGTATGTGGGTATATGTTGTGTAATTTGTTAGATATTACTGAACTGTTGGAGCTAGAAGCACAAGCATTTCTCTACACCCGCAATAACATCTGCTAATCACGTGTATGTGACCAATAACATTAGATTTGATTTTAAACTATAGACTCACTCCAATTAACATACCACCCTAACAATTAACATACCACCCTAACAGATCCACAGATGATACAATCTCTATTGCACTCCACACTGCCCTTTCCCACCTGGACAGAAGGAACACCTATGTGAGACTGCTATTCATTGACTACAGCTCAGCATTCAACACCATAGCGCCCTCAAAGCTCATCACTAATCTAAGGACCATGGGACTAAACACCTCCCTCTGCAACTGGATCCTGGACTTCCTGACGGGCCACCCCCAGATGCTATGGTAGGTAACAACACATCGGTCACGCTTATCCTCAACACGGGGGCCCCTCAGGGGTGAGTGCTCAGTCCCCTCCTGTACTACCTGTTCACTCATGACAGCACGGGCAGGCACGACTCCAACACCATCATTAACAACAACGGCGAGACAGGGAGGAGGTCAGAGACCTGGCCGTGTTTAAGGCAGAGGTCCTGTTTTCGAGTCTAGGTATGAGCAGAATCAGGGGGAAGCGGTACAAGCAAGCAGCGTGTTGTCCTTTACTTGTTAGGGATAGGGGGCAGCATTTTCACTTTGAATGAATTGCGTGCCCATAGTGAACTGCATCCTTCTCTGTCCTAGATTGCTAATATATGCATAGTATTATTACTATTGGATAGAAAACACTCTGAAGTTTCTAAAACTGTTTGAATTATGTCTGTGAGTATAACAGAACTCATAGGGCAGGCAATCTTCCAAACAGGAAATGGAATTTCTGAAAGCGGGTCTAATTGCCTATTCACTTCCAAACAAGATATGGATCTGTTAGCACTTCCTACGCCTTCCACTAGATGTCAGCATTCAGTAGAACGTGGAATGAACATCCTAGTGTGAATTATGACCAAATGGGAGGGGAATGAGTCACTGTCCTGGCAGAATGCCATTTCCTGGTTGCGCAATTGTCTGTTGATATCACCTGCGTTCCATTTGTTGTGGAACTAGGACTCCTTGCACTGCATTCTGATGAAAGATCATCAAAGGTAAGGGAATATTTATGATGTAATTTCGTATTTCTGTTGACTCCAACATGGCGGAGAAATATATTTACGTCTTAGCGCCGTTTTAGATTATATGCTTTTTTCGTAACGTTTTAAAAAAATCTGACACAGCGGTTGCATTAAGAATCAGTGCATCTTTAATTATATGTAAAACATGTATCTTTCGTCAAAGTTTATGATGAGTATTTCTGTTATCTGATGTAGCTCTCTGTAATTACTCCGGATATTTTGGAGGCATTTCTGAACATGCCGTCAATGTAAACCGATACTTGTGGATATAAATATGCATATTATCAAACAAAACATAAATGTTTTGTGTAACATAATGTCATATGAGTGTCATCTGATGGAGATTATCAAAGGTTAGTGGTTAAATTTCTCTAATTCTGCGTTTGTGACTCTATCTTTGGCTGGGGAAAATGGCTGTGTGTTTTTGTTGGATTTGGTGGTGATCTAAAATAAATATATGTTGTGTTTTCGCTGTAAAACATTTAAAAAACCGGACATAACACTGTTGAGAGTTGCACAAGACTTGAAAAGTAGCTTGGTTTGTTGTCTTCCTGTATTGAATGCAGATAGACCCGTCTTCAATTAGATCGATTATTAATGTTTAAAAATACCTAAAGTGATATTACAAAAGTAGTTTGAAATGTTTTGGCAAAGTTTACAGGCATCTTTTGAGATATTTTGTCGTGACGTTGCGCAATTTGGTAGCAGTTTTTTTTCTGGTTCAAACGCGCCAAATAAATTTATATTTTGGATATATATGGACGGAATTAATCGAACAAAAGGACCAATTGTGATGTTTATGGGACATATTGGAGTGCCATCAAAAGAAGCTCGTCAAATGTAAGGCATGTTTTATATTTCATTTCTGAGTTTTGTGTAGCGCCTGCAGGGTTGAAATATGCTACCCTCTTTGTTTACTGTTGTGCTATCATCAGATAATAGCTTCTTATGCTTTCGCCGAAAAACCTTTTTAAATCTGACATGTTGGCTGGAGTCACAACGAGTTTAATTTAATATCTTACATGTGTGATTTAATGAAAGTTTGATTTTTCTATAATTTTATTTGAATTTACCGCGCTGCATTTTCCCTGGCTTTTGGCCAAGTGGGACGCAAGCGTCCCCTATACCATAAGAAGTTAAGCCTTGTGTTTAAAAAAAAAAATATAACACTTTCAGTCATCATAATCATCAGGAGATGAAATGCAAAACAGACCTTGGATCATTAACTCTGGGACTACTACATATCTATCTGTATTTCAACGTAAAACATTTTTAAAATATTACTTCCTGTTGACCCGACCAAGTGACCTCTCACCTCTGATCATGCTGTGCCCTCTATGTAGCCAATTTAGATGCGGGAGGGGTTCACCAACACAGCTAATATAACCTAGAGGATTTAGGGAGAAGGGGTGAGAGGAATGAAGTGAAGGAGAGAGATTGTTATTGAGATAATAAGGTAGTTAAAGAGACAGTGTTCAACAGGAATCTGTGTGTGTGGCGTCACCTGGTGTCCACACTAAGTGGCTGCAGAGTACTTTATGTTGAAAAACATGCACAGACACACGAGGACAAACAATATAGCGTATTTATAGAAATAATGAAGTGTGTTACTATTCTCCATGGTTGGCCCAATTGCCTATTCTTTGAAGGTGGAAGGAGCCACAGTTATAAACCTGAGCCTGCTTATTGCGCAACACAATCCATCAATCAGATTGGTACATGAGTGTGTAGGTGTGGGTTATAGGGTGTCTAATTGTTCTACATATGGGTGACTTAAAATAGCCTGTTTTGTTCTTGTACAGATATCACACCCTTATCTAAACAGCACCCTCACCTGAGAAGTAGAACAATCTAAGGGAGAGAAACTGGGAATTTAATAACTGCAGTTGACATAGCTAAGTAAATGGAAGAATACTCTTATTGAAATGTGGATGGCTCTTAAAACAGCCTTTGGTTGTGCATACAGTAGTGTAGTCTATGATGTTGTGAGGGAACCGCACCCTCTTTGAAGAAGTAGGAGGTGAAGATAATCTGCACACGGATTGCCTCTCTTGCTGCGCTGTTGGACCCCATCCTTGAAACATCCTGCAGAGCAGCAGACTTCTCATCTGGCACACGGCGGGGAGCTGCAGATCCCCTCCTGGTCCTCGTGTCCATCCTCATGAAGTTATGCAGGACACAGGTAGCCTTCACACAGCTAAATTCCTCCAGGAGGCAGTCCCAGATGGCCCTGGTCATTATTGTAGGCAATAATTTTGAAGGAATCTCCAGTTACAAGGCATCTGTAAGAATATAGAAGATAATGTCATTATTAGACTTTTACATCACCAGGTCATTGTGGATTACTAAAGTATTATATCCCTTATAACAAGTCATGAAAACATTGGATTTCTCGATGCATGTGCATGTGTACCATGTGACAATGGCAGGATCATATCAAGGATAGCATCACAAATGAATACATGAATACTACTTGAAGCTTGATGATGAGTTGAACATTTGAGTCAGCTGTGCAGTGCAATGGCAAAAACAAAAATTTGTACCCCTTTGACTCCCCAGGACCAGGACTGAGAACCACTGCTCTTCATTAGGACCTCTTCATGCTCTTCATGACAGGCTTTCACAGGTCTCTGTATCTGAGGACAGATAACCTCACAAGGTATTATACTCATTATATCAATTATACTCAAATTAGAACACGCTGTATATGATGTTACTATCATCTCCGTCCTCACTTCTAGGGACTGGAACTACACAAAAGTACCTGCCCTATCCAGAATAGTATACTCTCTCACTTTGATAGTCTAGGCAGCTATCCTTTCACCCTCCTCCATCACTGTTAGCTAGCTACTTACAAATGCATTTTGAGTTTTTTTTTACAGTGATAATAGCTAGCTAATATTTAGTTAGGTTGCTGGTGATATTTAATTCACTTAGCTAGCTATCTAAACAGCATGTAAAGTTGGCTAGATAGCTAGCTAGCTACATTAGAAGCTCATTTGAGTTTGAAATTTTAAATGTATTTACTTAACATTACTTGAATAGGTTCTCCCAGAGCGTTTGAGCATATTACTACTTAACTATATACCCATTTAATAATCAGACCTTCATACAAACTTGTTTTCCTGAATTCTTGATGCACAATTGAACGTGCTGCCAAATACTGCCAGCACGCCCACAAGTGAGCCACTCTGGGTGGCCTAAGCGGCACGCTGTAATTTACCACAAGCTAGTGAACACGAGCCCTCCGAAACATGACCGTGCTCCTTAACACCTGCCAGATTTAACTTGTATTTTTTATTTGGTACATGGGAATATAACCTCAAAAGTAATTTTTATGTGCATAAGGTATTTACGCACATGCTTGTATCTGTAACAAGTCAAATGGAAACACAACTTTGATGGGGAAAACTACAAGGGTCTCCCTTAGCCACTAGGCTAATTGTAGCTTTGGTCAATAAAAAAAATGAAAAGCCAATAAATACAATTTTAGCAAGACAAATTGTCGAGGATAGACTGTCTTTCATAGCCTACACGCCAAATTTGCACTTCAGCACAATTCTGGCATGCCTTGCATGAGCCAGCTGTTTAGGAGAGAACAAGGGAAAGAGGAGCCTGGGCTTAGTCGTACAATGTGATTTTCTGTTTGTTTTTTCTCATTTTGTCTGTCATAGTTGAAGTGTACCTATGATGAAAATTACAGGCCTCTCTCATCTTTTTAAGTGGGAGAACTTGCAGAATTGGTGGCTGACTAAATACTTTTTTGCCACACTGTATCTTTCATCAGAGTTTATGATGAGTATTTATGCTATTTGATATGACTCTCTGCAATTTCTCCAGATGTTTTGGAGGCATTTCTGAACATGGCGTCAATGTAAACTGAGGTTTTTGGATATAAATATATAATATGAATTTGATCGAACATTGAGTCCTGGGAGTGTCATCTGATGAAGATCGTCAAAGGTTCGTGATTAATTTTATCTATATTTCTGCTTTTTGTGACACCTCTCTTTGGTTGGAAAATGGCTGAATGCTTTCTGTGACTAGTTGCTGACCTAACATAGTGATATGTTCTGCTTTCACCGAAAAGCCTTTTTGAAATCGGACACTGTGGTGGGATTAACAACAAGTTTATCTTTAAAATGGAGTAAAATACTTATATGTTTGAGGAATTTTAATTATGAGATTTCTGTTGTTTTGAATTTGGCGCCTTGCACTTTCACTGGCTGTTGTCATATCGATCCCGTTAGCAGGATCTAAGCCATAAGAAGTTTTAAAAGTATACAGAGAGCTAGCATTAATGCCATGCATGTCAATCTCTCATGGTTTAAAGTGGAAGAGAGAGTGACTTCATCACTACTTGTTTTTTTTAGAGGAATTGACAAGCTGAATGTACCGAGCTGGCTGTTTAAATACACTTATGCATACCCCACAAGACATGCCACCAGAGGTCTCTTCACATTACCCAAGTCCAGAACAGACTATGGGAGGTGCAAAATACGACATAAAGCCATTACGACATGGAACTCTATTCCACATTAGGTAACTGATGGAAGCAGTAGAATCAGATTTTTTTTAAACAGGTACAAATACACCTTAAGGAACAATGGGGACTGTGAAGAGACACACATTGTGATATTGTTGTATGTTGGTATTAAACATTTTGTATTGTAGATATATAGGGGTGTAATAATGTTATATGATGTACTGATTTATCTTTTATGTTATGTAATGTAAGTGCTTTAATATGTTTGGACCACAGGACACTGTGGTTGGATTAAGGAGAAGTGTATCTTTAAAATGGTGTAAAATACTTGTATGGTTGAGGAATTTTAATGATGAGATTTCTGTTGTTTTGAATTTGACGCCCTGCACTTTCACTGGCTGTTGGCGAGGTGGGACACTAGCATCCTGAACGATCCCAGAGAGGTTAACCTGTTATGGCTGCAATCCCAATATTGGGATCGATATGACAACTACCAGTGAAAATAGAGGGCGCCAAATTCAAACCACAGAAATCTCATAATTACAATTCCTAAAACATACTTGTGTCTTATATCATTTCAAAGCTATTCTCGTTGTTAATCCTACCAAAGTGTCCGATTTCAAATAGGCTTTTCAGCGAAAGCACTACAAACGATTATGTTAGGTCTCCACCAAACCACAATAAGCACAGCCATTTTCCAGCAAAATATAGCATTCACAAAAACCAGAAATAAAGATAAAATTAATCACTAACCTTGAATTATCTTCATCAGATGACACCCATAGGACTTCATGTTACACAATACATGCATGTTTTGTTTGATAAAGTTCATATTTATATTGAAAAAATCTGAGTTTACATTAGCGCGTTAGATTCACTAGTTCCAAAAACATCAAGTGATTTTGTATAGCCACATCGTTTCAACCGAAATATCCTAAATGTAGATGAAAATACAAGTTATAAACATGGAATTATAGATATACCTCTCCTTAATGCACCCGCTGTGTCAGATTTTAAAAAAAGTTTACGGAAAAAGCAACCCATGCAATAATCTGAGACGGAGCTCAGAACATTAGCCAAATTAGCCGCCATGTTGGAGTCAACAGAAACCAGAAAATACATGATACATGTTTCCTTACCTTTGATGAACTTCATCAGAATGCATTCCTAGAAATCCCAGGTCCACAATAAATGCTTGATTTGTTCGAAAATGTCCGTTATTTATGTCCAATTAGCTACTTTGGTTAGCGCGTTTGGTAAACAATTCCAAAGTCACAAAGCGCGTCCACTATAATGTGACGAAATGTCCAAAGGTTCGGTAACAGTCAGTAGAAACATGTCAAACGATGTACTGAATCAATCTTTAGAATGTTGTTTACATATATCTTGAATAAAGTTCCAACTGGAGAATTAGAATGACTTCAGATGAGTGATGGAACGCAGGTCCTTCATCTGTGAACGTGCCTGGTGAAAGCATGGTCCACTCATGGCTGTGGTGACTATTTCCTGTGTCAATCGACCCACCTTCACATTAGCGTCATCAGACAACGTTCTATTGACTGCTGACATCTAGTGGAAGGCGTAGGAAGTGAAAACTCATCCATATCTCGCTGTAATTTCAATGAGACCTTGGTTGAAAATCTGCCACCTCCAGAAAAAAAAACAGGAAGTGGAATTTCTCAGGTTTTTGCCTGCTATATGAGTTCTGTTAGACTCACAGACATAATTCAAACAGTTTTAGAAACTTCAGAGTGTTTTCTATCCAATACTAATAATAATATGCAAATATTAGCAACTATGACTGAGAAGCAGGCCGTTTGATATGGGCACCTTTCATCCAAGCTACTCAATACTGCCCCTGCAGCCATAAAAAGTTAACTGAGCAGCCATTACGAACCCAGGATGTAAAAAAGTGATCACAAAGGTCATTACAGAAAACACCAGACTGATACCTATCAGTATTATTTGTGAGGATAACATAAAGGAGAGTAGCCTTTTCTGGGTTTTTGGAGTCATACCTTGTAGGATTGGTAATGATCTGAGAAAGATTTAGGGAGTCCCGTTGCTTTAGGACTTGGTCAGGTTGTTTAATTCAGAATTAGTGTAATGGGCCAGGAGAGAGCTTAGGGCAGGTAGGGTACAGGCCGGTGCTGATGATGGACGATAACACCCAGCAACAGTCAATAAAGAGCTATGTGAAAACTTAAAACCAGCTAATCAAATTGTTTTGGGACAGACTTGGTAGAGATAACAGAGTACTGAAGGTCTTTCTCGTTAAAGATTGCCGCTCTACCACCTTTGAAGATCTGTCTTGCCAAAAAAGGTTATAACCAGAAAGGTTAAAATCAGTATTCAAATCACTCTTGCTTATCCACATGTCAGTAATGACCAACATATCTGGATTGGAGTTGTGAACCCACTCTTTCAATTGAATAATTTTAGGTAATAAGCTTCAGGCTTATATGAGAGCAGAAATCCATGAAGCAGAAATCAGAGCACAAGTCAGAATTGGGGCTTGCAATAGTTGATGGGCCAGGGTGTACATGCACATTTCCAGATATCATCAGCAGTAATACAATCAGGACACGGCAGAGGACAGGGAGAGCTCTCGTCATGATTTTGTATGACATTTGAATGTGCATGGGATGGTAACAATCATATTGTACAGCAATTTCATCAGGTAACATGAATACAAAGCCGGCAAGAGGTGGTTAGAATAGAATGGGAGGCCAAAGTCTGTGTAACTAATAGAGAGTCAGAATCAAATAAAAGCGACCGAAGCAAAAAGCTTGTTTGAAAACCATGGTAAAATTGGCTTAAGTTTTTGACATTCGCCAGACATTTGGGCCATCAAACATCAAAAGCTCGTGAACAATTTCCTGAGATGTGGATATTCCACGGTCCTCAACTGTAGTGTATGATATACAATTTTCTAGCTCTGAGTCTCTACTTTAATCCAATGTAAAACAAAAAACAAAAAAACATTTTGCTGCTTAAGATCGAATTGAGACATATATTTTATATAATTATAAATATGGCATCAAAATGTTGAAA
>NC_056429.1:65080127-65085064 GCF_018296145.1 Oncorhynchus tshawytscha | reverse complement strand
GCTGAACATTGTCTGCAACCGGCTCTGATCATGAAGTAATTAAGCAGACAAGGAGAAAAATGTAATCTGTGGTACTTGGAGAACCCTCAATCTTCTGGCCCGGAGCCCTGCGTGGCATCAACTGTGCCACAAAGTATTCTGAAGTGGCAAAGTTAATATCCACATTTATAAACACAGGGTCACTACAGTTTTTGTTATCAGTTTTTGTTACTACAGTTGTCGTTGTCTTAAACATTATTTTGAGTAAGTTCTATGAGGGGGGAAGGTGTTCAATTTATTTTACAGTACAAGGGCATGGTCATGTGAAAGTATTTTCAAGCTGGGGAGAGGGATGTATTTGTTTTTATGACACCTTGAGTTGGACCAGTGTTAGTACAGGTTTTCAGTGAATTTATGTAAATCCTGCAGCGCTGAAACTTCTAGAGCAAGGCTTGTTGATTTAAATCGGGTGGATATCCTTCTCTTGACACACTTGTTGAATTATGTAGGAGAACATGACAACAACAGTATTGAATAATTAATGAAGCAGTTTAGACAGGGCAGGTGAGCGCAGTTCATGATCAGAGGTAAGCCTACACAGAGGACTTTTCTGGTGGTTGCAGCCATGTTCAGCCTCTTTATGTTAATTTATTAAATGTATGCAATTACACCCAGAGTATATATGCAAAGGGTACATAAAATATTTTTTATTTTAGCACAAAATATTTAAAAAAATATCTGATATACTAAGAATATGTATACATGAGAATATTATATAAAAAGTGCAATTTGATAAGAAATTGAATACCTCTATTCCCACCAAAATGCCTGAACTCCATTAATTTGTTGTCCATGCCATTACAATGTTTTATGTACTATAATTCAGTCAGTATCTTTATCCATTGTCCAAATGTTGCATTCATCAGAATTGTATTTTTAACCTTTTAACAATTTCTTTGAGAAACCGTTGTTACAGGGATAGGGTTGGGAGACCTGGGTGCTTTGGCGAATAGCCTAACTATGGATAATGCCTTTCAAGCACGATAGAGAAATAAGGCACAGCTTAGCTTCAAGGGGAGCAGCTGCTTTAAACGTGCGTGAACTTCTAAAACTGGGAAGGGAGAGACTGGAGCGGTACACAACACTCTCATATAGCACTGTTCTCCTTCAAAACCAAATGTAAAGTAAAAATAAATAAATACTTTGAAGTACTACTTAACTATTTTTGTTTGGCTATCTGTACTTTACTTTACTATTTCTATTTTTTATAACTTTTACTTGTACTCCACTACAATGTCCATGTAGCGGTTTTCTAGTGGTGATGAAGGAGAGTCGGACCAAACTGCAGCGTGTCGATTGCGATCCATATTTATTAAACAAAACGTAAACACGACTAAACACTAAACACGACTAAACACTAAACACTACAAAACAATAAACGTAATGAAAACCGAAAACAGCCTATCTAGTGCAAACTAACAGAGAGTACAAGTAAGACACTAAGGACAATCACCCACGACAAACTCAAAGAATATGGCTGCCTAAATATGGTTCCCAATCAGAGACAACGATAAGCACCTGCCTCTGATTGAGAACCACTCCAGACAGCCATAGACCTTGCTAGACAACCCACTAAGCTACAATCCCAATACCACCACCAAAACCCCAAGACAAACACACCACAATACAAAAACCCCATGCCACACCCTGGCCTGACCAAATACATAAAGATAAACACAAAATACTTTGACCAGGGCGTGACAGAACCCCCTAAGGTGCGGACTCCCGAACGCACCTCAAAACAATAGGGAGGGTCCGGGTGGGCGTCTGTCCATGGTGGCGGCTCCGGCGCGGGACGTGGACCCCACTCCTTTAATGTCTTAGTCCCCTCTCCCTTCGTCCCTGGATAGTCCACCCTCGCCGCCGACCATGGCCTAGTAGTCCCCACCCAGAACCCCACTGGACTGAGGAGCAGATCGGGACTGAAGGACAGCTCGGGACCGAGGCAGCTCGGGACTGAGGGGAAGCTCGGGAGTGAGAGAAAGCTCAGGAGTGAGAGAAAGCTCAGGAGTGAGAGAAAGCTCAGGAGTGAGAGGAAGCTCAGGAGTGAGAGGAAGCTCAGGAGTGAGAGGAAGCTCAGGAGTGAGAGGAAGCTCAGGAGTGAGAGGAAGCTCAGGGGGTGAGAGGAAGCTCAGGAGTGAGAGGAAGCTCAGGCAGGTAGATAGATCTACCAGCTCCTGGCTGGCTGGTGGTTTCAGCAGATCCTGGCTGACTGGCAGATCCTGGCTGACTGGCAGATCCTGGCTGACTGGCAGATCTGGAAGAGTCTGGTTGACTGGCAGATCTGGAAGAGTCTGGTTGACTGGCAGATCTGGAAGAGTCTGGTTGACTGGCAGATCTGGAAGAGTCTGGTTGACTGGCAGATCTGGAAGAGTCTGGTTGACTGGCAGATCTGGAAGAGTCTGGTTGACTGGCAGATCTGGAAGAGTCTGGCTGACTGGCAGATCTGGAAGAGTCTGGCTGACTGGCAGATCTGGAAGAGTCTGGCTGACTGGCAGATCTGGCGGCGCTGGGCAGACTGGCGGCGCTGGGCAGACTGGCGGCGCTGGGCAGACTGGCGGCGCTGGGCAGACTGGCGGCGCTGGGCAGACTGGCGGTGCTGGGCAGACTGACGACGCTGGGCAGACTGACGATGCTGGGCAGACTGGCGACGCTGGGCAGACTGGCGACGCTGGGCAGACTGGGGGCACTGGCGGCGCTGGGCAGACTGGCGGCACTAGCTGCTCCATATAGGCTGACAGCTCTGGCGGCTTCTTACAGACTGACCGCTCTGGCGGCTCCGTGCTGACTGGCAGCTCCTTGCAGACTGGCAGCTCCTTACAGACTGACAGCTCCATGCAGACTGACAGCTCCGTGCAGACTGACAGCTCCTTGCAGACTGGCAGCTCCTTGCAGACTGGCAGCTCCTTGCAGACTGGCAGCTCCATGCAGACTGGCAGCTCCATGCAGACTGGCAGCTCCATGCAGACTGGCTGCTCTATGCAGACTGACAGCTCTGGCTGCTCCATGTAGACTGGCTGCTTCATGCAGACTGGCAGCTCGGGCTGCTTCATGTAGACTGACAGCTCTGGCTGCTCCATGCGGACTGACAGCTCTGGCTGCTCCATGTAGACTGACTGCTTCATGCAGACTGGCAGCTCGGGCTGCTTCATGTAGACTGACAGCTCATGCTGCTCCATGCAGACTGACAGCTCTGACTGTTCCATGCAGACTGACAGCTCTGGCTGCTTCATGCAGACTGGCAGCTCTGGCTGCTCCATGTAGACTGGCAGCTCTGGCTGCTCCATGTAGACTGGCTGCTTCATGCAGACTGGCAGCTCGGGCTGCTTCATGTAGACTGACAGCTCTGGCTGCTCCTTGCAGACTGGCTGCTCCATGCAGACTGACAGCTCTGGCTGCTTCATGCAGACTGGCAGCTCTGGCTGCTCCATGCAGACTGGCAGCTCTGGCTGCTCCATGCAGACTGGCAGCTCTGGCTGCTCCATGCAGACTGACAGCTCTGGCTGCTCCATGCAGACTGACAGCTCTGGCTGCTCCATGCAGACTGACAGCTCTGGCTGCTCCATGCAGACTGACATCTCTGGCTGCTCCATGCAGACTGACATCTCTGGCTGCTCCATGCAGACTGACAGCTCTGGCTGCTCCATGCAGACTGACAGCTCTGGCTGCTCTATGCGGACTGACAGCTCTGGCTGCTCCATGCAGGCTGGCAGCTCTGGCTGCGCTGAACAGGCGGGAGGATCCGGCAGCGCTGTAGAGGAGAAAGGCTCTGGCTGCGCTAAACAGGCGGGAGACTCCAGCAGCGCAGGAGAGAGGAGAAAGCGCTGGCTGCGCTGAACAGGCGAGGCACACTGAAGGCCTGGTGCATGGTGCTGGAACTGGTGGTACTGGATCGAGGACACGCACAGGAAGCCTGGAGCGGGGAGCTGCTACCGGAGGACTGGAGTGTGGAGGTGGCACAGGATGGGCTAGACCGTGAAGGCGTACTGGAGATCTTGAGAGCAGTGTTGGCACAGGATGTGCAAGGCTAGGGATGTGCACAGGAGGCCTGGTGCGTGAGGCTGGCACCAACTTCACCAGCCGACTAACACGCACCTCAGGACCAGTATGGAGCGCTAACCCAGGTGCCATCAAATCCCCAACACGTTCCGTCGGGCGAATTCCATGCAAAAAGCACCAACACAGCAACTCCCTCATTTCTCTCTCCTCCAATTTCCCCATTAACTCCTTCATAGTCTCTGGTTCTGGTCTCCTCCTTGGCTCCTCCGATAAACAGGGAGAGTTGGCTCAGGTCTGACTCCTGACTCTGCCACACTCTCCCTGAGCCCCCCAAGAAATTTTGGGGCTGATTCTCAGGCTTCCATCCGCTACGCCGTGCTGCCTCCTCATATCTCGCCTCTCAGCTTTCGCCGCCTCCAGTTCTTCCTTGGGGGGCGGCGATATTCTCCAGGCTGAGCCCAGGGTCCTTTACCGTCCAGTTCTTCCTCCCATGTCCATTTCTCCAGGTGGTGCAGCCTCTCCCACTGCAGCTGCTGCTCTCCTGCTGCTGCTGCCTCTGTTGCCTCTCCTGTGGTTCCTGCCTGTTAACACGCTGCTTGGTCCGTTGGTGGTGGGTGATTCTGTAGCGGTTTTCTAGTGGTGATGAAGGAGAGTCGGACCAAACTGCAGCGTGTCGATTGCGATCCATATTTATTAAACAAAACGTAAACACGACTAAACACTAAACACGACTAAACACTAAACACTACAAAATTGCTAGACAACCCACTAAGCTACAATCCCAATACCACCACCAAAACCCCAAGACAAACACACCACAATACAAAAACCCCATGCCACACCCTGGCCTGACCAAATACATAAAGATAAACACAAAATACTTTGACCAGGGCGTGACA
>NC_056429.1:64987970-65077970 GCF_018296145.1 Oncorhynchus tshawytscha | reverse complement strand
ACTGTCTCCCTTGGGGTGGACAGAGAGAGCGGGGAGGGAGGTTTGCAGGGAGAGAGAGAAACAGTGTGCAACTGTAAGCTTACAAAGTCTGACAGCCCAGAAAATAGTATTTTCACTCAAATGGCTTGTATAACTCATGCATTGTTTAGAGAACCTTGAAACATACCCTGTTACATTTTCTCAGACGCAGAGAACATGAAGATTACCTTTGAAAGACTCAATGGCCACAATACAGTAATTCGAAACAGTAAAATAATAATAATGTATTTTTTTTGTGTGAGAATATACTATTCTAGATAATATATTCATGTTAATTATCTTTTCATATAATATCCAGCACTTCCATCATCCTGTCAGGTTGTATCACAGCCTGGTACAGCAACTGCACCGTCCTCAACTTTAGGGCTCTCCAGAGGGTGTTGCGGTCAGCCCAACGCATCACCGGGAGCACACTGTCTGCCCTTCGGGACATCTACAGCACCCGGTGTCACAGGAAGGCCAAGAAGATCATCAAGGACCTCAGCCATCCAAGTCACGGCTTGTTAACCCCACTATCATCCAGAAGGCGAGGATAGTACATGTGCATCAAAGCAGGGACCGAGAGCCTGAAAAAACGCTTCTATTTCAACGTCAACAGTGAAGAGGTGACTCCGGGACACCGAGTTGCAAAGACAAAGCCATATCTCAGACTGGTCAATAAAAATAAAAGATTAAGATGGGCAAAATAACACAGACACTGGACAGAGGAAGATTGGAAAAAAGTGTAGACGGATATAAGTTTAAGGGGTTTGAATCACAAAGAAGAACACTTGTGAGATGCGGAAAAAATGAAAAGAAAGGGAGGAGTGCTTGATGCCGTCTGTCGAGCATGGTGGAGACAATGTGATGGTCTGGGGGTACTTTGGTGGTGGTAAAGTGGAAGATTTGTACAGGGTAAAAGGGATCTTGAAGAAGGAAGGCTATCACTCCATTTTGCTACGCCATGCCAAACCCTGTGGACGGCGGTTAATTGGAGCCAATTTCCTCCTACAACAGGACAATGATCCAAAGAACAGCTCCAAACTATGCAAAACTATTTAGGGAAGAAGCAGTCAGTTGGTATTCTGTCTATAATGGAGTGGCCAGCACAGTCACAGGATCTCAACCCTATTGTTGCTGTTGTGGGAGCAGCTTGACTATATGGTACATAAGAAGTGCCCATCAAGCCAATCCAACTTGTGGAGGTGCTTCAGGAAGCATGGGGTGGATTCTCTTCGTTACCTCAACAAATTGACAACTGGAATGCCAAAGGTCTGGCTGTATTAGCTGCAAATGGAGGATTCTTTGACATAAGCAAAGTTTGAAGGACAATTATTATTTAAATTGAAAATCATTATTTATAAACTTGTCAACGTCTTGACAATATTTCCTATTCATTTTGCAACTCATTTTACGTATGTTTTCATGAAAAACAAGGACATTTCTAAGTGACACCGAACTTTTGAAAGGTAGTGTACATTTTCTTTTCTTTTTTTCACCTTTTATTTAACCAGGTAGGCCACTAGAGAACAAGTTCTCATTTACAACTGCGACCTGGCCAATATAAAGCAAAGCAGTGCGACAAAAACAACATGGGATAAACAAACATACAGTCAATAACCCAATAGAAAAATCTGTATACAGTGTGTGGAAATGAAGTAAGGAGGAAAGGCAATTTAGCAATTTACGCTGGAGTGATAGATGTGGAAATGAGGATGTGCGAGTAGAAATACTGGTGTGCAAAAGGGGATGAGGTAGTTGGTTGGAAGGGCTATTACAGATGGGCTGTGTACAGCTGCAGCGATAGGTAGGCTGCTCTGACAGCTGATGCTTAAAGTTAGTGAGGGAGATAAGTCTCCAACATCAGTGATTTTTTGCAATTCGTTCCAGTCATTGGCAGCAGAGAACTGGAAGGAAAGGTGGCCAAAATGGGTGTTGGTTTTGGGGATAACCAGTGAAATATACCTGCTGGAGCGCACGCTAAGTACGGGTGGGTGTTGCTATGGTGACCAGTGAGCTGAGATAATGTGGAGCTTTACCTAGCAACGACTTATAGATGACCTGGAGCCAGTGGGTTCGGCAACGAATATGTAGCGAGGACCAGCCAACGAGAGCATACAAGTTGCCGTTGTGGGTAGTATATGAGGCTTTGGTGACAAAACGGATGGCACTGTGATAGACTGCATCCAATTTGCTGAGTAGAGTGTTGGAGACTATTTTGTAAATGACATCGCCAAAGTCAAGGGTCGGTAGGATAGTCAGTTTTACGAGGGTATGTTTGGCAGCATGAGTGAAGGAGGCTTTGTTGTGAAATAGGAAGCCAATTCTAGATTTAATTTTGGATTGAAGATGCTTAATGTGAGTCTGGAAGGAGAGTTTACAGTCTAGCCAGACACCTAGGTATTTATAGCTGTCCACATATTCTAAGTCAGAACCGTCCAGAGTAGTGTTGCTAGTCGGGCGGGCAGGTGCGGGCAGCGATCGGTTTTAAGAACATGCATTTTCCTAGCATTTAAGAGCAGTTGGAGGCCACGGAAGGAGTGTTGTATGGCGTTGATGCTCGTTTGGAGGTTTGTTAACACAGTGTCCAAAGAAGGGCCAGATGTATACAGAATGGTGTCGTCTGCATAGAGGTGGATCAAAGAATCACCCGCAGCAAGAGCGACATCATTGATATTTCCACAGAAAAGAAAGAAAAGAAAAGAGTCGGCCCAAGAATTTAACCCTGTGGCACCCCCATAAATACTGCCAGAGGTCCGGACAACAGGCCCTCCGATTTGACACAGTGAACTCTATCTGAGAAGTAGTTAGTGAACCAGGCGAGGGAGTGATTAGAGAAACCAAGGCTGTTGAGTCTGCCGATAAGAATGTGGTGATTGACAGAGTCAAAAGCCTTGGCCAGGTTGAGGGCCAGTTGGGCCAGTTGCTGTGTAAGGTAGCCAGGTGGAAAGCATGGCCAGACGTACAAATGATTATTGAAATGATCGATTTTCAAGGATTTATCAGATCAGTGGTGACAGTGTTTCCTAGTCTCCGTGCAGTGGGTAGCTGGGAGGTGGTACTCTTATTCTCAATTGAATTTACAGTGTCACAAAACTTTTTGGAATTAGTGCTGCAGGATGCAAATTTCTGTTTGAGAAAGCTAGCCTTTCCTTTCCTAGCTGACTGTGTGTATTGGTTCCTGACTTCCCTGAAAAGTTGCATATCGCAGGGACTATTCGAAGCTAGTGCAGTACGCCACAGGGTGTTTTCGTGCTGGTCAGGGGCAGTCAAGCCAAGGAGTGAACCAAGGGCTATATCTGTTCTCAGTTCTACATTTTTTTAAAGGGGCATGCTTATTTAAGATGGTGAGGAAATTACTTTTAAAGAACAACCAGGCATCCTCTTCTGTTGTGATGAGGTCAATATCCTTCCAAGATACCCGGGCCAGGTCGATTAGAAAGGCCTGCTTTAGGGAGCGCTTAACAGTGATGAGGGGTGGTCGTTTGATTGCAGACCCATAACGGACGCAGGCAATGAGGCACTGATCACTGAGATCCTGGTTGAAAACAGCAGAAGTGGATTTAGAGGGCAAGTTGGTCAGGATGATATCTATGAGCGTGCCCATGTTTAAGGATTTGTGTTTGTAACTGGTAGGTTCCCTGATAATTTGTGTGAGATTGAGAGCCTCTTGCTTAGATTGTAGGACAGCCAGGGTGTTAAGCATATCCCAATGTAGGTCACCTAGCAGTACGAACTCTGGTGATAGATGGGGGGCAATTAATTCACATACAGTGCCTTTGGAAAGTATTCAGACCCCTTGGCTTTTTCCACATTTTGTTATGTTACAACGTTATTCAAAAATGTTTTAAAATGTTTTTTTTCTCCTTCCCCTTATCAAGCTACATACAATACCCCATAATGACAAAGCAAATAAAAGGTTTTTAGAAATTTGAGCAAATGTATTAAAAATAAAAAACTGAAATAGTACATTTACATAAGTGTTCAGACCCTTTACTCAGTACTTTGTTGAAGCACATTTGGCAGCAGTTACAGCCTTGAGTCTTCATGGGTATGACACTACAAGCTTGACACACCTGTATTCTTCTCTGCAGATCCTCTCAACCTCTGTCAGGTTGGATATGGAGCATTACCGCACAGGTATTTTGAGGTCACTCTATTGTGTTCAAGTCCATGCTCTGGCTGGGCCACTCAAGGACATTCAAGAGGCTTGTCCCGAAGCCACTCCTGTGTTGTTTTGGCTGTGTGCTTAGGGTCGTTGTCCTGTTGCAAGGTGAACCTTCACCCCTGTCTGAGGTCCTGAGTGCTCTGGGACAGGTTTTCATCAAGGATCTCTCTGTACTTTGCTCCGTTCATCTTTGCCTCAATCCTGACCAGTCTCACAGTACCTGCCTTTGAAAAACATCCCACAGCATGATGCTGCCACCACCATGCTTCACCGTAGGGATGGTGCCAGGTATCCTCCAGGCGTGACGCTTGGCATTCAGGCCAAAGAGTTTCATCTTGGTTTCATCAGATCAGACCGTGCTTCTACACCTGCATTGTTTGCTGTTTGGGGTTTTAGGCTGGGTTTCTGTATAGCACTTTGAGATATCAGCTGATGTAAGAAGGGCTATATAAATACATTTGATTTGGCAAACTCCAAGAGGGCTGTCATGTGCCTTTTACTGAGGAGTGGCTTCCATCTGGCCACTACCATAAAGGCCTGATTGGTGGTGCTGCAGAGATGGTTGTCCTTCTTGAAGGTTTTCCCATCTCCACAGAGGAACTCTGGAGCTCTGTCAGTGACCATCAGGTTCTTGCTCACCTCCCTGACCAAGGCCCTTCTTCCCCGATTGCTCAGTTTGGCCAGGCGGCCAGCTCTAGGAAAATTCTTGGTGGTTCCACACTTCTTCCATGTGAATGATGGAGGTCACTGTGTTCTTGGGGACCTTCAATGCTGCAGATATTTTTTGGTACCCTGAGTTCAATTTCTAGTCTCATAGCAATGGGTCTTGTATAAATAAAGTATTTATGTTTTTTATTTGTAATACATTTGCAACAATGCCTAAAAACCTGGTTTTGCTTTGTCGTTATGGGGTATTGTGTGTAGATTGCTGAGAAAAATGTTTAATTTAATCCATTTTAAGGCTGGATGTAACAAAATGTGGAAAGGTCAAGGGGTCTGAATACTTTCTGAAGACACTGTACATATGTCACGCCCTGACCTTAGGGAGCCTTTTTATTTCTCTATTTGGTTAGGTCAGGGTGTGATTTGGGTGGGTATTCTAGGGTGTCAATTTCTTTGTTGGCTTGGTATGGTTCCCAATCAGAGGCAGCTGTCTATCGTTGTCTCTGATTGGGGATCATACTTAGGCAGCCCTTTTCCCTACCTTCAGTTGTGGAATCTTGTCTTTGTATAGTTGCTGTTTAGCGCTACAGAGCTTTACGTTCGTTTGTATTTTTTATTTTTTGGTGTCATTTTAAATAAAAGTAAAATGTACGCCTACCACGCTGCATCTTGGTCTCCTTCTAACGACGGACATAACAATTCCATTCTTTTACTTTTAAATTTGTTTGTATTGTTAGATATTACTGCACTGTTGGAGCTAGCAACACAAGCATTTCACTTCACCCTCAATAACATCTGCTAAATATGTGTATGTGACAAATACAATTTGATTTGATTTCCAGGCGTCAATTATGAAACAGCAGAAAACAGAATTGCCTTTCACTCTTAGAAAGCTAGGTCTCTTGGCTGCAAATGCTGGGACTAAATTTATATTGACAGCTAGGTCTTCCTCTGTGCCTTTGTTGGACTCACCAGAACATAAGACACTCCTGCAAACAGAGCCCATGTGCATGTATGGCCCCAAAAGACACAGGAAATCTCTGGAGATTGATTGGTCTGTAGTAGCAAAACAAACATTAAACCTGGAAGGCGAGTTGCAGTAAACTACATGTACCTAAAAAAAATGTATCTGATAATATCAGGTATTTACTAAACAAAAAGAGGGTAAAATGGTACTAATGCTGTATAAACTAATGTATTGCTTGTTAGTGGTCTGGTAAAAATGCAAACCTTGTAGGGGGGAAATTAATGCTTATTCTTTTTCCTTCTAGGTTGTTACTTGGTAACGGTGTCTTACTCAGCCAAGACCAAATTTTACTTCCAGTAATCATACTTCAATGGATTGGACACACAATGTGTGGGCACTGATCTGATCTGATGGTTGCCGTAAAGTGCCCACGAAGAAAAGTCAACTAATGAGAAAAATGCCAACACCAACAGACAGCACTGGAAATCCCTATCAGTTCCATTTAAGTGGTCTCTAACCTGCATCTTTAGTGACAGAGCGCTCACTCAACCTTACAGCCTCTATCCTGATTTGGGGAGGGGGGGGGGTTCCAGAGAAACTGTGCTGCGCCAAAGATGGCAGGTCAGGGTCAAAATGATTCAGCATTTTTGCGCTCTCTTTCCATGGTTGAAAACAGGACTGCTGTACTATACATCTCTCAAGAGACACTACACTCCTTCCTCTCTTGCGCTCTGGTCTTCCTCTTCCTAACATCCTTCTGATCCAGTTGGAACACTAAACGTCCCAGACACAAAGCTCAGCAAAGACTTGCTAAGTCATTTGGCCCTGCCGCTGTAACCGGAGTGGACAATACTGGAAGGTTACCTGTCGTCGTGGCCCTCTAATGCAGCCTGTCAGAGCATTCGTGCAATGTGGAACAAGGACGCAGCGGAGAACAGTGGTGGTGTGTTCCAGAGGCACGGCAGAGCTTCATCAGGTGGGAACTGATGCAGTGAGACGAGGTGGAGGGCCAACTGTGAAATATTCATCAACCCAGGCTGAAGAACTATCCTCCCCACCCTCACCCTCTAAAGAAGAGTGTATCAGGGTCAAGTGACCAAGAGTGCATTAACAATGTGTCTCCACACAACAGCTTTCTGCTCTGTCCACTATAAGTTCTTGTTATGAGTGGGAACTCGTTAGAAAAGTGAGAGGTGTCAGTAAGATGTTTTGGGGTGCGGAATCCATGAAAATACTAACATTCTTAAATACTCTGTCTACCGGCTGTCTTCAGTTACAATGGATTCAGAAATCACACTAGCGTAGCGGAACCCCCGCAGTCCCCGCAAAACGGGGAACTACGAGGTCTGGGGGCCCATGTGCCCATCATCTCAAACGTATGTCTACATGGAATTTTTTTCTATTATACATCATTTTGACAGTAACCTTTCTTTTTAATTTCCAAATGTAGCAAGTGAAGTGTTTGTGTTATCCAATCTACATGGGTAGTAGTTGAGTCAGATAGACAATATAGTTTTCATGCTGTCACGCCCTGGTCAAAGTATTTTGTGTTTATTTTTATGTATTTGGTCAGGCCAGGGTGTGGCATGGGGTTTTTGTAATTGTGGTGTGTTTGTCTTGGGGTTTTGTGGTGGTATTGGGATTGTAGCTTAGTGGGTTGTCTAGCAAGGTCTATGGCTGTCTGGAGTGGTTCTCAATCAGAGCCAGGTGCTTATCGTTGTCTCTGATTGGGAACCATATTTAGGCAGCCATATTCTTTGAGTTTGTCGTGGGTGATTGTCCTTAGTGTCCTATGTGTACTCGTTGTTAGTTTGCACCAGATAGGCTGTTTCGGTTTCGTTTATTGTTTTTTTTGTAAGTTCGTGTTTCTTTGGTATATTAAACATGGATCGCAATCGACACGCTGCAGTTTGGTCCGACTCTCTTTCATCACCACTAGAAAACCGTTACAGAATCACCCACCACCAACGGACCAAGCGGCGTGTCAACAGGCAGGAGCAGCCGAAAAAGGAGATGCTCACCAAGGATTTCTGGTCATGGGAGGAGATCTTCGACGGGAGAGGACCCTGGGCTAAACCAGGGGAGTGTAGCCGCCCAAAGGAGCAACAGGAGAAGAGGCAACAGAGGCAGCAGCAGCAGGAGCAGCAGCAGCTACAGTGGGAGAGGTTGCACCACCTGGAGTTATGGACATGGGAGGAGGAATTGGACGGTAAAGGACCCTGGAATGAGCCTGGAGATTATTGTCGCCCCAAAGCCGAGCTGGAGGCAGCAAAAGCAGAGAGGCGGCATTATGAGGAGCTAGCACGGCAGAGCGGATGGAAGCCCGAGAGTCAGCCCCAAAAATTTCTTGGGGGGCTTACAGGGAGTATGGCTATGCCAGGTAGGAGACCTGCGCAAACTCCCTGTGCTTACCGGGGGCTGGAGGGACCGGGCAGGCACCGTGTTATGCTGTGGAGCGCACGGTGTCTCCAGTGCGGGTGCACAGCCCGGTTCGGTATATTCCAGCTCCGCGTATCGGCCGGGCTAGATTGAGCGTCGAGCCAAATGCCATGAAGCCGGCTCTACGCATCTGGTCCCCAGTGCGTCTCCTTGGGCCGGCTTACATGGCACCAGCCTTGCGCTCGGTGTCTCCGGTTCGCCTGCATAGCCCAGTGCAGGCTATTCCACCTCGCCGCACTGGCAGGGCAACCGGGAGCATTCAACCAGGTAAGGTTGGGCAGGCTCGGTGCTCAAGAGCCCCAGTGCGCCTGCACGGTCCGGTCTATCCAGTACCACCTCCACACCCCAGCCCTCCGGTAGCAGCTCCCCGCACCAGGCTTCCTGTGCGTGTCCTCGATCCAGTACCACCAGTTCCAGCACCACGCACCAGGCCTTCAGTGTGCCTCGCCTGTTCAGCGCAGCCAGCGCTTTTCTCCTCTCCTGCGCTGCTGGAGTCTCCCGCCTGTTTAGCGCAGCCAGAGCCTTCCTCCTCTACAGCGCTGCCGGAGTCTCCCGCCTGTTTAGCGCAGCCAGAGCCTTCCTCCGACACAGCGCTGCAGGAGTCTCCCGCCTGTTCAGCGCAGCCAGAGCTGCCAGTCTGCATGAAGCAGCCAGAGCTGTCAGTCTGCATGGAGCAGTCAGAGCTGTCAGTCTGCATGGAGCAGCCAGAGCTGTCAGTCTGCATGAAGCAGCCAGTCTACATGGAGCAGCCAGAGCTGTCAGTCCGCATGGAGCAGCCAGAGCTGTCAGTCTGCATGGAGCAGCCAGAGCTGTCAGTCCGCATGGAGCAGCCAGAGCTGTCAGTCTACATGAAGCAGCCCGAGCTGCCAGTCTGCATGAAGCAGCCAGTCTACATAGAGCAGCCAGAGCTGCCAGTCTGCATGAAGCAGCCAGAGCTGTCAGTCTGCATGGAGCAGTCAGAGCTGTCAGTCTGCATGGAGGAGCCAGAGCTGTCAGTCTACAGGAAGCAGCCCGAGCTGCCAGTCTGCATGAAGCAGTCAGTCTACATGGAGCAGCCAGAGCTGTCAGTCCGCATGGAGCAGCCAGAGCTGTCAGTCTACATGAAGCAGCCCGAGCTGCCAGTCTGCATGAAGCAGCCAGTCTACATGGAGCAGCCAGAGCTGTCAGTCTGCATGAAGCAGCCAGAGCGTCAGTCTGCATGGAGCAGCCAGTCTGCATGGAGCAGCCAGTCTGCACGGAGCTGTCAGTCTGCACGGAGCTGTCAGTCTGCACGGAGCTGTCAGTCTGTAAGGAGCTGCCAGTCTGCAAGGAGCTGCCAGTCAGCACGGAGCCGCCAGAGCGGTCAGTCTGTAAGAAGCCGCCAGAGCTGTCAGCCTATATGGAGCAGCTAGTGCCGCCAGTCTGCCCAGCGCCGCCAGTGCCCCCAGTCTGCCCAGCATCGCCAGTCTGCCCAGCATCGTCATCAGTCTGCCCAGCATCGCCAGTCTGCCCAGCATCGCCAGTCTGCCCAGCATCGCCAGTCTGCCCAGCATCGCCAGTCTGCCCAGCATCGCCAGTCTGCCCAGCGTCGTCAGTCTGCCCAGCGTCGTCAGTCTGCCCAGCACCGCCAGTCTGCCCAGCACCGCCAGTCTGCCCAGCGTCGCCAGTCTGCCCGGCGCCGCCAGTCTGCCCGGCGCCGCCGGTCTGCCCAGCATCGCCAGTCTGCCAGACTCTTCCAGATCTGCCAGTCAGCCAGACTCTTCCAGATCTGCCAGTCAGCCAGACTCTTCCAGATCTGCCAGTCAACCAGACTCTTCCAGATCTGCCAGTCAACCAGACTCTTCCAGATCTGCCAGTCAACCAGACTCTTCCAGATCTGCCAGTCAACCAGACTCTTCCAGATCTGCCAGTCAGCCAGGATCTGCCAGTCAGCCAGGATCTGCTGAAACCACCAGCCAGCCAGGAGCTGGTAGATCTATCTACCTGCCTGAGCTTCCTCTCACTCCTGAGCTTCCTCTCACTCCTGAGTTTCCTCTCACTCCTGAGCTTCCTCTCACTCCTGAGCTTCCTCTCACTCCTGAGCTTCCTCTCACTCCTGAGCTTCCTCTCACTCCTGAGCTTTCTCTCACTCCTGAGCTTTCTCTCACTCCTGAGCTTTCTCTCACTCCCGAGCTTCCCCTCAGTCCCGAGCTGCCTCGGTCCCGAGCTGTCCTTCAGTCCCGATCTGTTCCTCAGTCCAGTGGGGTTCTGGGTGAGGACTACTAGGCCATGGTCGGCGGCGGGGTGGACTATCCAGGGACGAAGGGAGAGGGGACTAAGACATTAAAGGAGTGGGGTCCACGTCCCCGCGCCGGAGCCGCCACCATGGACAGACGCCCACCCGGACCCTCCCTATTGTTTTGAGGTGCGTTCGGGAGTCCGCACCTTAGGGGGGGGGTTCTGTCACGCCCTGGTCAAAGTATTTTGTGTTTATTTTTATGTATTTGGTCAGGCCAGGGTGTGGCATGGGGTTTTTGTAATTGTGGTGTGTTTGTCTTGGGGTTTTGGTGGTGGTATTGGGATTGTAGCTTAGTGGGTTGTCTAGCAAGGTCTATGGCTGTCTGGAGTGGTTCTCAATCAGAGCCAGGTGCTTATCGTTGTCTCTGATTGGGAACCATATTTAGGCAGCCATATTCTTTGAGTTTGTCGTGGGTGATTGTCCTTAGTGTCCTATGTGTACTCGTTGTTAGTTTGCACCAGATAGGCTGTTTCGGTTTCGTTTATTGTTTTTTTGTAAGTTCGTGTTTCTTTGGTATATTAAACATGGATCGCAATCGACACGCTGCAGTTTGGTCCGACTCTCTTTCATCACCACTAGAAAACCGTTACACATGCATAAATTAGCCTATTGTTCAGCGGCGCTGGCAGCAGCCCGCCTCGGCCTCCTCACCTAATTGGCTATCAAGTTTTTAAAAAACAATTTGGTGAATCAGGGCGGACTTGGAAGGAGAGTGAGTGCGTTCTTCAAGCTGGATAAACTAGAAGTAGCAGCCAGCCTCCTAGTCCTGACAGAGACCTCGCTGCCTGGGCCCGGCCATGACAGTGGCCTTGATCCTCCTCTTCTTCCTCCCCTTGAGAATAGTGACAGTTCCTCTAGAGAGAGAGCCAGTCTTCCTTCTCCTCCTCCTCTTCTTCCAGAATACCAAGCTGATGACAGACAGAGACCCAGCGGCAATCATGAGAGCAACCCCTCTTCTGTGAACACTGGTAAGCCTACAAGTGATGAGATGGTTAGCCCCAACAGTGTGGAGTCCCAATTTCAAAGTGTAATATAAATAGACTACCAGCTAAATACTGTAAATAGCTATAGATAGGCTTGTAGGCAAGACTGCATTGTCTGCATAATGAAACAATCCCTAGTAAGCTATTGTTTTGACGGTGGACTGATTGTACTTGTTGGCATTAATACACTGGTTTTAATCAGCACTAACTTTCTATCAAAGCTGCAAGAGAGCATGAAGATGGCTAAGGTAGGCTATAGGCTTACAGGACAGGACTGATTCATATGCTGTTGCATTGAAAATGCATTTAACAATCTGCAATGTTTGTATTTTCCACAGCCAGCATTCTAAATAGCAGTACAGCTTCATGAAGCATAAACATTAGGCTTAACATGAGAAAATATCCAAATAAAAATAAACATGTATCCATTAAAGCAAAGCTATAGGCTACTACAAGCACTAGCGCCACAATCTGATAGGCACCCGCGTAGACGTCACAATTTCAGAACCGTGGACAGGGATCGGTAGTCAGGGATCGGTATACTTTGTGAGTGGCTGACACATAATTTGGGGGGGGTACCAGCGAAACTGTGCTACGTCCATGATGGCAGGTCTTTCTTTCAGGTACTGCCCCAGAGTCACATCATCAGGTAGTACGAGTGAGTGGTTGGCCAACAATATAGCTGCTCTATACTCTGTCCTTACTCTCCCCTGTCTCGGCCAGAGCACTAATGAAATTGTAAACTCCAAATGGCAGACAGTACTTACCATTATCACACCGTGAAGGGCAGCTAATTCCCATTTTTATGGCTCCCCCCATTCATTTAACAGTGTGTCAGTCAACACTGCTTGTGTTGTGTTTTTCCCTTTGTTCTTATTAGCAGCAGGAAGCAGACCTATCGTGATTATATTCAGTGTAGTTAATTAGCTCTCTCCCACCTTGGTGATTGGCCTCCTTCACTGATCCCTGGATAAGGAGCTAGTGGGGCATGAGCCCTTTCCCCGGCTACCACTCCATTCTTAGGGAGAGGTTATTTTTTGGGGGGGTATGATATTTATGCCTCTTTAACTCTCTCACTCATCATTATTCACAATTTATTCAGGATTATCCATGATCATGTTAGCATCCACATTAATGTAGAAGTGATTAGAAACATATTCGATTCTTATTTACTATAAACGTGACTACAAAATGACAGAATACATGATTAACAATTAATTTCTATTGGGCACAAAATAATCTGAAACACAACCAAAACAAAAAACAAATTTGTCCAACAAATTTGTGGTCACAAGCTTGATGTAGTCATTGCATGCTAGGAATATGGGACCAAATACCTAACTTTTTAAGTATTTTGGTTCCCTAAAATGGGGGGACTATGTACAAAAAGTGCAGTAATTTCTAAACGGTTCACCCGATATGGATAAAAATACCCTCAAATTAAAGCTGACAGTCTGCAGTTTAATTTCCCTCATAGTCACTGTATCATAAAAAAAATGTGTCACTGTCCCAATACTTTTGGAGCTCACTGTATTTAGTCTAACGTCAGCCACCAGAGTGGGCCCAAAGCTGAGTGGTGTGACAGAGACAGGGAGGAGAGGGCTTGTGAGCAATAATTCCAGCATAATGATGTGTGAAGAGAGATGGTATTGTCAGGGGAAGGTGGGGACATAGCCAGAATCCACTTTACTTCAAAGGGGTGATTAGATGGGCTCTGTTCCAAAGAGCAAAGTTGTCAACTTATTAATATCACTGCAGGCACTCCTGGAACATTGGGACTTTATTGGACCTCAGGAAATATGAATATAAGTATATTCCTCAACGCTACCTTGGGCAATGCACTCAAGGAAATGATTTCACAACCCATAGTAAAAAAGGGATTTCCATCAAGTAAATCTCCACCTAAATCACAAAACAGAGACGTATAACTAAATTAATCTGTTGTATTTGTTGATAAAAGTCACGCTGAAGGAGATGTTTGCACACAAAGCAATAGTGAAACATGAATTAAGGGCTCTATTCAATCAGGTTCGCTTCAGCACTTTAGCGGTGTTGTAGGTGGAACTGCGTTAGAGCTGTCAAATGCACAAGTGGACATTGCCATACCTAAAGCGGACATAGCCATTGGCTGTACAGAGTCGCATGACGAGAAATCCCATACAGCCTTGTTTACAAGACAACGGAATGTGAGATGTAATCTACACCTCGATGTGGCTGATAAAAATCCTTATTATGTAATTGAATGATTTTCAATTTGAGCGTCATTATTTCTAAACTCAGCAAAAAAAGCAACGTCCCTTTTCCTGTCTTTGAAAGATAATTCGTAAATATTCAAATAACTTCACAGATCTTCATAATAAAGGGTCTAAACACTGTTTCCCATGCTTGTTCATTGAACCACACACAATTAATGAACATGCAACTGTGGAACGGTCGTTAAGACACTAACAGCTTACAGACATTAGACAATTAAGGTCACAGTTATGAAAACTTAGGACACTAAAGAGGCTTTTCTACTGACTCTGAAAAATACCAAAAGAAATTGCCCAGGGTCCCTGCTCATCTGTGTGAACGTAACTTAGGCATGCTGTAAGGATGCATAAGGACTGCAGATGTGGCCAGGGCAATAAATTGCAATATCCGTACTGTGATATGCTTAATACAGTGCTACAGGGAGACAGGACGGGCAGCTGATCGTCCTCGCATTGGCAGACCATGTGTACCAACACCTGCACACGATCGGTATATTCGAACATCACACCTGCGAGACAGGAACAGGATGCAACAAAAACTGCCTGAGTTACACCAGGAACGCACAATCCCTCCATCAGTGCTCAGACTGTACGCAATAGGCTGAGAGAGGCTGGACTGAGGGCTTGTAGGCCTGTTGTAAGGCAGGTCCTCACCAGACATCACCGGCAACAACGTCGCCTATGGGAACAAACCCACCGTCAGACAGGACTGGCAAAAAGTGCTCTTCACTGACGAGTCACAATTTTGTCTCACCAGGGGTGATGGTCAGATTTGTGTTTATCTTCAAAGGAATGAGCGTTACACCGAGGCCTGCACTCTGAAGCGGGATCGATTTGGAGGTGGAGTGTCTGTATCACAGCATCATCAGATTGAGCTTGCTGTCATTGCAGGCAATCTCCGCGCTGTGCGTTACAGGGAAGACATCCTCCTCCCTCATGTGGTACCCTTCCTGCAGGCTCATCCTGACATGAGCCTCCAGCATGACAATGCCACCTGCCATACTGCTCATTCTGTGCGTGATTTCCTGCAAGACAGGAATGTTAGTGTTCTGCCATGGCCAGTGAATAGTACGGATCTCAATCCCATTGAACACGGATCGGAGGGTGAGGGCTAGGGATATTCCCCCCCAGAAATATCCGGGAACTTGCAGGTGCCTTGGTGGAAGAGTGGGTTAACATCTCACAGCAATAACTGGCAAATCAGATGCAGTCCATGAGGAGGAGATGCACTGCAGTACTTAATGCAGCTGGTGGCCACACAAGATACTGACTGTTACTTTTGATTTTGACTCCCCCTTTGTTCAGAGACACATTATTCAATTTCTGTTCGTCACATGTCTGTTTATGTCTCAGTTGTTGAATCTTGCGATGTTCATACAAATATTTACACATGTTAAGTTTGCTGAAAATAAACGCAGTTGACAGTGAGAGGATGTTTCTTTTTTGCTGAGTTTATATAGCTTACACTTTCTCACTCTGAACTTCTAACGCGAGTGGGACGGATTTGGCTTTGTGACAATGATCAGCTGCTCAACGATTTGACAGCTCCAATGCAGTTAACAATGCGTGTTTTGGCTATCACCGGTTAATGCTTGATGTGATTGACTAGGCCTAAGTGTTAGCGACCATAACTGAAGCTGCCATTTATAACAGACTATGCCGTAAAGTGTCAGTAGGCATCAGTGAGTTGTAGTTGAAAGCCAGCTGGAGTGCTACATCATGGGAGACTCGTCGAGGCAGTGACAATGCTACTGACAGCACAGTTCTACCAAGAGCCACTGTTCCACCCAAGAGGAGGTCACAGCCAGCATACCTTGTTGATTGTTTGTGTTAGTACTTCCTGAATCTTTGCATGCTCATGGACATGTCAGTGCTTTCACTGAGCTCTTTGCTCCAGGCTTGCGTGTGTGGACAGTACAAAGTGCTGGCATGAATTCAACTCATCAACTCAGTTCAGTGTGTCCTTCAAGTCTGAGAACAAAATGTTTTCAGAATGGTCTTAGAAAATATAAACATTTAAGAAAAAACATACACAATCCAAAACTTGCATACACACACAGAGATGTTTAACACCTCTAAGGTTGAGTGGTGTTAGACCATGCGGTCTCTGAAATTGGCAGCTAATTAGCATCCTCTTATTGGGGGACACACAAAGTTATTGCAATGACATTAGGTAGGATCCTATTTTTGTGGACCTATTATACAATGTAGTCAATACTCTCGCAATACTTTAAATCACAGGATTTCTAATCCAAAAATGACCTCAGTATTCCCTGTGATGAATTGATGTACTCTTTGCAAGTCACCACAGATCCAGGTGTAAAATATATGTAAAGGTAGTAGATGTCTTATCGGGTTTTTCTGATTTGATACCTGTGATGCCTGTCTCATTTGGCTGGACAAGGGAGGTATAATTAAATCAATAAAGCTAGCATACATTTTTTCTCTTTTATTTCTGACGATACCCATTAATTGAAACCTAAGTATTTTGAAATTACAGTATGACTATAGAATATAATTTGTTCCTGATTTTATGATTACAGTGCTGATGTCCCTCCTCCTGTCCAGTTTCCTAAGCCCTAGCAGGTTCCATAATAAATTAGTTCCCAGGGAGCCATCCTCCCTAATCAAGTCTAGTTTCTAACACTTTCTCTGGAAGAGTTTTCTATGATTTAAAAAAAATATTTTATGGCAGAGAATGGAATCTGCAACACACTGTGATTCATCAAACTGTGTTTGAAAGTCTTTTATCCATAGAGATAGAGATCACTACTTGAAAATAAACCGTTTTTGCATGGATATTGAAATTGAGGGCTTCCACCATTTTGAAGTACAGTAGCAACATGGTTTCGGAGAAATTCGTAATATTCTGTACATGAATCTGTGACACTCCATTTAGTATGTGGAATAGCGATCGTACAATATCATACACATTATAGGACGTATAGTATCATACATCTTACTTGGTCGTTCAATATCATACGAATTTGATGATGCAACTTATCATACATCTTAGTGGATGTATAGTATTATACGTCTTTCTCTGAGACCAGGTTGTTTGTTGCGCTGTAACAACAAAGGACAATTATGGGTAGAATTTACGTTAGTGTTTAGGGGAACTAACGACATAGGTTAGGATAATTTATGCAAAAGGTTAGAAGAACAAAAACAGCAAAGGTTAAGTGAATTGACGTAGCAGGTTAGGTGAATTGGGTTACATTTGGTATTCGGGTTAGGGAAAGGGTTAGCTAAAATTCTTCAGTTGTCCTTGACATGACTCAAACATGCAGCCTTTGGATTGCTAGACGGATTTGGATTGAACCAACCCACCCGCCTTGACTAACCTCCCTACTTTAATTTCGGTCTAAAGTAACAAGACCATTAGTTGGTATCATATGTCTTGAAGGTGCTCAGAAATAGGGGATGAAAGTAACACAAGGCCAACATTAACACACCCATTTTCTCAGATAAGACAGAAGCTAGAATGACATAGTGACATCAGCATGCTCCTAATGCAGGAGATGAGCTCCCTGCCCCAAAAAACACCCAGTCCGACCATGTATTGCAGAGTTATCAACAAGAAGTGGTTTTGAGCGATGAAAGTAAAAAAAACAACAACAAAAAACAGACCTTGACATGTTTTTTGGTTTGTCAAGTTGTGTTTAGTTTTTTAAAGTTCCCAAAATGTAATTTTGTTAAACCATCTAGTGAGTAAATGACAGCATTGGTTTCAAGTATCATGCTAGCTAGTCTTGGATGTATGCCTGGGAAAAGTTACAGGAGAGATGGGTGGGACGAAAGTAACACGATGTTAACTGATGACCTAGATTAAAATCAAATAGAAGTTTAAGCACATGCCATTGTCTCCTGTAATTCATATTTCTTTTATAATGTTAGTGAAATATCAACAAGTGACAATGTTTAAATTATATATGACATCGTTAGAATTATGCCTTAATCAATTGATTTGATGGATCCACTACTCACAAGCTTTTATCACAAGCTTTTAGTGGTTAAAAATATATCTTTATGATTCTGGGGGTCAATTACCTTATGTCAAGCCATGGAAATGTGGTGAGCATTGATGTGATGAGTTTGCCATTTGTGAAGAGAATCAAACATTCTATCAAGACGAGGAGCGCACATGATAAGGACAGCTAGAGCTTACCTGATTGGTAGGGCTATGCACGAATAGTCATGGAAAATTGTGAAAAACTTCTCAGACTACATTCCCATTAAAGTGAGATTATAAAGGTATGGTTAATATAGCCATTACGTGATCCATTTAAGTCGGAATAATATTGTAAGGCAAAATAGTGGGGTTGCGCAACATTGCAATGTTGACGCATTGTTCATGTTTATACATTTAGAACTTAGAGCATTAGTTATTAAAATCGACACAAACAGCATAACAAACCCGAAACATGGAGATTAGACAGATATTGTGCACTTATTGCCAGCTGTTACTTCCATCCCAAGGCTGTGTTACTCCTTCCCTGCCGACAGTTACAAAAGTAACATTGCAGTAGTTCTGTTCTCGGTCAATTTAATTTCAACTAATTTACCCTAGATATGAAATTACATGGTAGAGGACATTTATGTTGTTTGTCATAATATGGTCTAGCTCGCTCTATTAATCTCTGAGTAATTAGGAAAAAAACTTTACTTTCGTCCCAGTTCTCCCCGACGTAGAATATGTTTTGTCTGGCTCTAAGGGCAGGCCGGAAGTAGTAAACTGGGTGGGACTTCCTATGGGTTAAGGAAGGATCACATGATCCATCCAGGTCATCAGGAGGGATCAGCCAATGAATTATACTTGCGAGCAAACATTACATATGTTCAGGTGGCAGTAAATCATCAACCTTGGTTGTATACCTGTTAAAACAACATAATCCAAGTGGCAGTATGCACCCTTTCACTTTGTTCACCAATTCACAGAAGTAGTAAAAGATGAACATTTACTACTTCAAATTGGAGATGCCCTCAATGTCATTGCCCGTGCTCTCAGAGACGCCATAGAGCTCTGCTACCCGACCAGAGCCCTTTGGGCCCTGTCACTATACATCGGGTTAGGGACTTTTAAAAATTAATAACTAGGGTATGGACGGGGCTCGGGTATCACTAAATTGATCACTAACATTAAAGCTGAGCCATTTACTCGTGCTCTGCTGTGCAGTACAGTAATGTCTTACTAAGATCATAACATGGTGTCAGAAGTGCTTCAACTTCGTCAAATATAAGACCCGAACATTGTCCTAGTAGACAGGAGATGGTACCAAGTCGATGTGCGGGGGGGGTACAGGTTAATTGAGGTAATATGAAAAGTGACTATGCATAGATCCTTGTACAGTTATTTCTTATTAAGGTAGTAATGTTACATTTGACTGTGTAAAACCTAGCAGTACTACTTATTTCTCTGAGAGTGAGGCGGATATATAGCATTTGGCAAAAGAAACATCGTTAATTATGTAGTAACCAAAAAAGTGTTATGGATTCATGTAGTAACCAAAAAAGTATTAAACAAATCAAAATGTATTTTAGATTCTTCAAAGTAGCCACCCTTTGCCTTGGTGACAGCTTTGCAGGACCACATTCATGATAAAGAGCTATTATTTCTCACAATGTCAGATGTTGAATTAATTGTCAAAGGTGACACTTAGCGTGGATCTTCCTGTCCTTCTGCTCAATAGAGGTACCGATGAGGGGTGAGCCCAGATCAACCAAGTCATCCCTCATTGTAATGGAGCAGTTGAGTTTTACTCATCAGTCAGTTTTTAGATTAAACAGTGTTTGTAGTAAATTACTCTGCAATTTACTTCACACTGTACTCTGATTCACATGGTGCTTTAGAAGAAAGCAGTACACCTGTAATTTGATGCATCAATATCAATGATTTACATGGACAAGAGGCACATTGATCTGAATAAATATTTATTGTGACTGAGAGGCAGACTTTCCCCGTGTGTGATGAATCAAAATTGATTATATTTCCGGACATGTTTACTTTTTAAGAACTTGAAAGTTCCTCACCAATAAGAGTATAGCAAAAATAACCACGTCAAATAAACACTGTGTTGCAGTTGGACAACATCTTCTCTTCCTCTCTATGCATATTTACTGGCCTCTTTCCCCGCAAATAATATCAATGCAGAGCCAGGGAACCTTTCCTTAAGTCTTATCTCGAGCTTTGTTAACTGGGTGATGGTTTAATTTAGTTTAGTTTATTAGGATCCCCATTAGCTACTGCAGATGATGCAGCTTCTCTTCCTGGGATCCACATAAAACGTACAAATACATGACAAAGTACAGAACAGTTGTAGACAAGCATATTAAATAATACAAATATTAAATAGGAATAAAAAAATAAGAGAGACAGTTCTTGTTTCATTACAAAATGGAAAGAAACATCTGTCCGGTGAAGTCCACAAAACATATTGCATGTAATAAACAGTTGCATGACCTACAGCATGGTCAACCAAGGTAATGTTTCTGAAATGTTCATGTGTGCGTGCAAGTAGAAAAAACATGTAGAATCGCCCTACTTGTAGAGACACGCTAATGTCATCCGCCACTTTCAGCTTGGCTAAACGGTGTATGACACTTTCATAAAGTACACACTTTTAGTTTTTGTTGTCCTAGACTACCTGGATAAAATACGTGCTCGCTAGCCTAACTTCCTTTCATGGGAAACATTAGCTAGTTAACATCAGCCTTCTACATCTAGCTGCATATTGAACTTCCATCCTCTCAGGCCGGGGGCACAATGTCTGAATTTATGGTTGGATCAGAATCGCTGTTATAATCATTGGCCAGTACGGAGAATTAAGTAAAACCACATCAACGGCTAATTTAGAAGAGAACCGATTTGTGACCGACTGGTTCACATTGCTGTTATGTAGCAACATTTGTGTTGCATTCTAAGATGCTGGGTTCTTTTGCTGAAGACTCCGAAGCGTACTTATAATATACGGAACAGATTTATTTAATGTTCTCTTTAACACATTACAGCCGATTAAACTCTACAGTGTCTTCAGCCCAACTCTCCAATACATCATTGAACTTTTGCCGCCCTTGCATCTCATAATCCGATCACTTCAATGCAAGAACGGAAACCCCATTGTCATTTGTTAATTCAAATAACTCAGCCCTTGCATACAAATCCCATTGGCTATTTGCAACCATTTTAAATCTAAACTCATTAACACATAATACATTTCTCCATACACCACAATATGAAATTATGTTTTTTACATTGGAGAAAAGTAGAGACTCAGAGCTACAAAATGGTATATCATACACTGCATTTTTGAGGAACAATGGGAAAGTAGTTGTGCTTTGAAAGTTGATATACTTGTTAACTCACCTTTGCAAAAATGTCCTTTGAATTATTTGTTACCTACTGGAGAGCTCCTCTTCATCTAGACCCATTCAGCATTGTTCACACCCTCTTAAGCCAGCCCCACCCATCTCTTTAAGGATTTACATGTGAGTTCATGTGCTAAACAGTGAGTAGTGTAGTAAAGATTAAGACTGAAAGTGGTAAACTTAGTAACCTACAATGAGAAACAATTCCAGGAAACAGAAAGTGTCCAGATATTTTTTTAAAATAAATATTAGATGATGCTTACCCAGACAAACTTTTTTAAATTGATGGTCTCTACAGAAGGTGTAGAAACCCATCCAGTATGTACCTTATGTACAAGAACAATATTAATAACAATATCAGTGATAGATGAGGTAGTTACAGTGCCTTGCGAAAGTATTCGGCCCCCTTGAACTTTGCGACCTTTTGCCACATTTCAGGCTTCAAACATAAAGATATAAAACTGTATTTTTTGTGAAGAATCAACAACAAGTGGGACACAATCATGAAGTGGAACGACATTTATTGGATATTTCAAACTTTTTTAACAAATCAAAAACTGAAAAATTGGGCGTGCAAAATTATTCAGCCCCCTTAAGTTAATACTTTGTAGTGCCACCTTTTGCTGCGATTACAGCTGTAAGTCACTTGAGGTATGTCTCTATCAGTATTGCACATCGAGAGACTGAAATTTTTTCCCATTCCTCCTTGCAAAACAGCTCGAGCTCAGTGAGGTTGGATGGAGAGCATTTGTGAACAGCAGTTTTCAGTTCTTTCCACAGATTCTCGATAGGATTCAGGTCAGGACTTTGACTTGGCCATTCTAACACCTGGATATGTTTATTTTTGAACCATTCCATTGTAGATTTTGCTTTATGTTTTGGATCATTGTATTGTTGGAAGACAAATCTCCGTCCCAGTCTCAGGTCTTTTGCAGACTCCATCAGGTTTTCTTCCAGAATGGTCCTGTATTTGGCTCCATCCATCTTCCCATCAATTTTAACCATCTTCCCTGTCCCTGCTGAAGAAAAGCAGGCCCAAACCATGATGCTGCCACCACCATGTTTGACAGTGGGGATGGTGTGTTCAGGGTGATGAGCTGTGTTGCTTTTACGCCAAACATAACGTTTTGCATTGTTGCCAAAAAGTTCAATTTTGGTTTCATCTGACCAGAGCACCTTCTTCCACATGTTTGGTGTGTCTCCCAGGTGGCTTGTGGCAAACTTTAAACGACACTTTTTATGGATATCTTTAAGAAATGGCTTTCTTCTTGCCACTCTTCCATAAAGGCCAGATTTCTGCAATATACGACTGATTGTTGTCCTATGGACAGAGTCTCCCACCTCAGCTGTAGATCTCTGCAGTTCATCCAGAGTGATCATGGGCCTCTTGGCTGCATCTCTGATCAGTCTTCTCCTTGTATGAGCTGAAAGTTTAGAGGGACGGCCAGGTCTTTGTAGATTTGCTTGGTCTGATACTCCTTCCATTTCAATATTACCGCTTGCACAGTGCTCCTCGGGATGTTTAAAGCTTGGGAAATCTTTTTGTATCCAAATCCGGCTTTAAACTTCTTCACAACAGTATCTCGGACCTGCCTGGTGTGTTCCTTGTTCTTCATGATGCTCTCTGCGCTTTTAACGGACCTCTGAGACTATCACAGTGCAGGTGCATTTATACGGAGACTTGATTACACACAGGTGGATTGTATTTATCATCATTAGTCATTTAGGTCAACATTGGATCATTCAGAGATCCTCACTGAACTTCTGGAGAGAGTTTGCTGCACTGAAAGTAAAGGGGCTGTAATTTTACACGCCCAATTTTTCAGTTTTTGATTTGTTAAAAAAGTTTGAAATATCCAATAAATTTAGTTCCACTTCATGATTGTGTCCCACTTGTTGTTGATTCTTCACAAAAAAATACAGTTTTATATCTTTATGTTTGAAGCCTGAAATGTGGCAAAAGGTCGCAAAGCTCAAGGGGGCCGAATACTTTCGCAAGGCACTGTATAGTATATGCATACAATCAGGGGTAAAGTGGCTAAGCAGCAGGATAAAAAAGTAGGAGCAACGTATGGCATTTGTGTTAGGAGAGAGTCATTTGAATAAAATAACCTCATACAATGCAATAAAAATGGTATTCACCTGAAGTGTTGATACTGCTTGAACTGTGGCAGCAGCCTGAAGTACAGAGTAAGGTGTTGTTGCTAGCCATAGCTTTCCACCAGCATCGTACCATCATGTAGTCCAACCAGCTGTGGGATGTTGACCCCTGTCACAGTGCTGTCCTCCACAAACCAGCAATCTCAGGCAGTGTTCACTCCGGTCTTTCTGAAGCGCTGCGTGATGAGGCCGAAGCACCAGTTGGGGACAAACTTAGTGTTGCCTGTGATCAGGAAGAGAAGGTCCAGACTGTGGTGGAGCTTGTGCATGGTCCACCAGGCACAATACCAGAGCACAAACTTGTTCTTGTTTTGGTCACTGCAGTTATCACAATTCAGGTCCACACGTGTTTCCCCAACTCCGTAGTTGGTGAAGAAATGGTGCATGTAGTTGATGACTGTGCTGCTGCCATTGCCGGATGACATGCCTTCATCAATAAAGTAGTTGACTTGTTGTGATATTCCTTCAGCAGACACCAAACAAGTCACACTTGCGAGGAGTTCAAAAGTAGATGGGACCTGGCTGAATAGGGTCAGAAGGATAGTGCACCGGCAAACAACAAAATAACATTAAGATAAGTTAATGAAAAGAAAATGTAACGTAAAATGTAATATCATTTAACTTACCTACAAATGTGCAGTACAGCAGCGCTGCATACAGACATATGATCTTAGAAACTGGAAGTTAAAATGATAACACACAGCCCGACTGCACATGCCTGCACAATAATGTGAGATCAATAAAAGTAGTGCCAATCATGTTGGAGGTTAATTAGATAATCAAAATGTGTTGTTTATACTTTACATACCAAGTGTTGTCAACGATTCCTTGTAGAGACGCCACACTGCTGCTTTTGTCACATGGGATGGCAGCCGCCTTCCACCAAAGTGTTTGTGTCCTGGATGTCGTCTTGGTAATACTATTGCATTATCCTCTGCGTAGTTGTTGATGAAGTTCACAACTGGCTGCAAGTCCTCATGCTTCAGGTGTAACCTGTGCTTGCTTGGGCCAGCTCTCTTTTTGATGGGAGGCATTAGACCATTCTCCTTGTATGACTGGTGGAGGAGAGTCAGGTGTGTTCTACTGATGCTGAAAGACAAATTCCAGATGCAAATATTTTGGCATTATTGTACAATAGATAGCCGTAATCACCGTCAGACACACCTGGTTAACTTGGTGGGTCATGTAATCATCTGGCGAAGTGGAGTCTTTTGTTAAGACATGCTAGCTAAACAATGAACCATAATCCCAATCCATAGAGTACTAGCAATACAATCTGATTTGTTATAGCTAGCTAAAGTTAACCAAATAGGTTCAATGTTAGCTAATTAGCCAGCTAACATTAGGCTGTAACTAGCAATGCAAAATGGCATTCTGAGAAAACAACATTACTACACGCAGATCATAAACGTAATGTTAGCTAGCAAGCCAGCCATCTAACGTCAGCTATTTAGCTAATAGTCAGCTTTAACTTGGGGTCTTTTGTTTATAGATAGAGCTATGTAGCTAAACAATTAACCATAATCCCAATCCATAGAGTACTAGCAATACAAACCGATTGACATAGCTAGCTAAAGTTAACCAAATAGGTTCAATGTTAACTAGTTAGCTAGCTAACATTAGGCTATAAGTAGCAATGCAAAATGGCATTCTGAGATAACATTACTACACACAGCATAATGTTAGCTAGCGAGCCAGCCATCTAATGTCAGCTAGATAGCTAATAGTAAGCTTTAACTTGCAATGAAAACAACTTTCTGACAAAATTTGAAATGTATAATATCTGAAACTGTAGCTAGACACTTACCCGTATAACGTAAACTCACGTAAACTCGTACATCGCCTTGGTCCGTACAATTGCCCTTATTTTAGCGCCCCAAAAACGTAATACTTCCAGATCAACTGTAATGTCAATACCATTGTAAAGCACAATTTCTCCCCTTTCCAACAGAATCAATTACATGACCTAAACACTGCCCGTTTCTGCATAATTCAAGCCCCGTCGGGTCTTTTAAAAAATGGCGGGTGGGAAAGCGAAACTAATGCGTGATAGTGAGAAGGAGAGATCACGTGTGGGAAAGTGGCTTTTTTCACTCGATCTGTCCAACTTATCACCTTATCGCCTCTAAAATGTAAATAAAACAATATAAAGAGTTTATATAATGTGTCATTACATACCTATTTGAAGGTGTGTGTTGAATTTGAATCGGGTTTTTAGGGCGGTGCTAAAGTGATCTTAGAAGTAAACAGCGGCTTTGAGAATGATGATCGCATGCAATGATGACGCAAAATAATGACAAAGGTATTCCCCCCTTACCCCCGTCACTGTCCATTTCTAGTTTTTAAACAATGAGAGAAGTGCTATACCTGGTGGAGAGAGATTGTAAGACAGAAATAGTTGCTTTATGCGTCCTGTACGTTACGTCATGACACGCCACGATGTAACGGAGGGTCCGTTTTTTTCAACTTTTCTCCAATACTATAGAGCCATTAACATGTCGATCAACGCTTGAATAGAAACCTAGTTCACACCCCCGATTTTGAAGTCAACACAGTCGCCACAGTCCCATTAGTTTTCTTTGTAACCTCGTTTGAATGTTGCGGTTGCGCACATTTGTACGGAATGGGGTGAGTTTACATTACATGGATGAATGCTTCACGGCAGACTGCAACCCCTTTCATTAAATAAGAGGGGCACTCTTTCGTTCACTCCGATGTGTTCTCCTGTGAAATACAATCAGCCTTTTGTGAATTGAAATACATTTATGAAACACAGAGACTAAATAAAAATTAGTTTATTAGTACCTTTTTTAATTTTTTTAATTTTTAATTTTTTTTTAATTTTGAAAGCCTGGCCTCCTTGGCATCCATGAATACATGTCACTGCATATTGGTGGTAAGGAGAATGTCCTTGTCTGTACAAAGAAACAGAAAACATAGAATTTCACACCCGAGTCACACCCTGACCTAACCAAACATAGAGAATAATAAGGATCTCTAAGGTCAGGTCATGACAGTAACCCCCCCCAGAGGGCTTGATATGGGGTTTCTGGCTTGATATGTGTTTTGGGTATGATGTCCTCTGAGTGACATGTGCTCTGGAGTTTTCTCACTGCGACACCGTTCCTAGACTTCACACAGTTTGCATGTTGCCTTCTTGTCTTATATGACAGGTATCTTTGGCAAGTTATTCAGACATCATTGGTCCAATCACTGATAACCACAGTGAACTGAGGACAAGTAGATTTATACCTGCAGTGGGACGTGTCAATGTGAATCTACTCTTCATCACATGATAGGCGGTGCATCAATTTGTAATAAGTCACAAACAATGGATAGATTTATTCAGCGTTAATATAAGGTATAAATCAGGGGGCAGTGGTGGTTTAATGTATTAATTATTATGGCATTTGAAATTCCAGCTGTCACTTTCAGTAGTACCCCTCCAGAAAGCGAAATCATTATCATTTCATCCTAGGGTTACACACTGTAAAAACGGGGACCCTTTCTACCTCAACATCAGTGCTGAATTCCTATTCAACAGCATAGAAATAATTTTGCCCTGCCTCTGGAGCCACTTCTATTCCTTCGGACATACGCTATGTGTCTATCATCTATCATGGCTCCGGGGGTAATAGACATGAATTCATAAAGTGAGGGTGACTTTGACTGTTCTAACTGGATATCCAATCCCCAAGGAGGCTTGATTCACCAGTTCGGCTTGTCGCCACCTGACAAATATGTTGGAAGGGGTAGTAGTTGATAGAGTTTGGCATGGCAGCCCCCCCCCAAATGTATGCATGGCTGCAAGTTGCTTTGGATAAAAGTGTCTGCTAAATGGAATATAATGTATCCAGACTGTAACTGAAGCGTTTCAGTTTTCTTTTTATTATTATGTGTACTGTATAATTCCTCCACCCATCCTAGGGAGATTTGGCTTGTCTAATTTTAAATGTTGCAAATCGGAGGCACCCCCGTTCCCCCCGGGATGTTGTCTACCAACTTTGAATAAGGATTGTGCCTGTGTGGGTGTTGCATATTAAATGTTGCTGTGTTAACGTGGCTCTTGGGAGGAGGATGCACATCTGGGAGAGAATGAGGGCTGTCATCTATGTCAAGTGGAGACCATTCTGATATAATCTCCTGCCATTTAGCTGCTGGTGAGGGGTTGTATGACCAATGGTGATGAAGGTTAGCCAAACACCTCACAGATTAGGGGCATGCATGCTTTCCATGTGAAATTACAGCACTGGTCAGAGGCAGACAGAGAGAGCTCCACTGTTGCTTAAAGGGATATTTCGTTTTTTTGGCATGTTAGACCACATTTTCACATACTTTTAGTGTTGAAGCATCATCCGGACAGATATTTTGGTAAAAGTTCCATTCCTGATATTTATTTGGCTGGCTTAGTTGCTTGCATGATACATATAGTGGTAGTGACCAAACATACTTCAAAACATCTCCACATAAAATTCTAAAGACAATGCGATAAGGAAAACAAGCAGCATTTCACTAGCTTGCACAGGGATAAGGATACGAATAGCATTGATGTCGAAGAAGAAGCTACATAGATAGTTGGATTGTTAAAGATGACAAAAAATAGCATTTCCAAATTGTGAAAATCTATTTAGATTGTACTACACGGGAATCCACTTCCATCAACTTCCATTACATAATTGTGAGAGATTGAAGCTGTGACTAACTGCTTCATTTTAATGTACATACCCCGAAGGACCGAACTAAGAGGTGTTGTGTTTTGTAGCGAACATTTTACCCCAGAGGACTACAGTCCAGGGAGTTCTGAAAGCAAACCCATCCTCAAGAGCACTGCTGTACCAATCCCTAGGACTGAAAGTTCAACTGAGGAGAGCAGACAAAACGTCAGTAATGTTTGTATTTCGCTAAGCAGCTAGCTATCTTGTAATAAATGTAATATCGCCATGACAAAATACCTAGCAAAGTATGTATTGTCATGTGTGTGGAAACAAGGGTAGGTACTATTACTAAATACCTGTCATTACATCATGTAGCTAATACACTTGAAATGTAAAAACATGATGAAAATATCCCTACAAAATCATACTACACCGGCTCCAAAGCTCGTCGGATGTGGCAAGGTTTGCAAACTATTACAGACTACAAAGGGAAGCACAACCACGAGCTTCCCAGTGACATGAACCTACCAGATGAGCTAAATTACTTCTATGCTCGCTTCGAGGCAAGTAACACTGAAACATGCATGACAGCACCAGCTGTTCCGGCCGACTGTGTTCACGCTCTCAGTAGCCGATGTGAGTAAGACCTTTAAACAGGTCAACCTTCAGACGGATTACCAGGATGTGTACTCGGAGCATGTGCTGACCAACTGGCAAGTGTCTTCACTGACATTTTCAACCTGTCCCCGACTGAGTCTGTAATACCAACATCTTTCATGAAGACCAACATAGTCCCTGTGCCCAAGAACACTAAAGTAACCTGCCTAAATGACTACCAACCAGTAGCCCAGTATACAACTGAGCAAGAGGACAAGTACATTAGAGTGTCTAGTTTGAGAAACCGACACCTCACAAGTCCTCAACTGGCAGGTTCATTAAATAGTACCCGCAAAACACCAGCCTCAACATCAACAGTGAAGAGGTGATTCCGGGATGCTGGCCTTCTAGGCAGAGTTCCTCTGTCCAGTGTTTGTGTTCTTTTGCCCATCTTCATCTTTTCTTTTTATTGGCCAGTCTGAGATATGGCTTTTTCTTTGCAACTCTGCCGAGAAGGCCAGAATTCCGTAGTCGCCTCTTCTCTGTTCGCTGTTTCTGGTACTATTTAATGAAGCTGCCAGTTGAGGACTTGTGAGGCGTCTGTTTCTCAAAATAGACACTCTAATGTACGTGTTCTCTTGCTCAGTTGTGCACCAGGGCCTCCCACTCCTCTTTCTATTCTGGTTAGCGCCAGTTTGTGCTGTTCTGTGATGGGAGTAGTACACAGGATTGTACGCGATCTTCAGTATGTTGCCAATTTTTCTCATGGAATAGCCTTCATTGCTCAGAACAAGAATAGACTGATGAGTTTCAGAAGAAAGTTATTTGGTAATGAGCTTGAGGCTATGATTACGCTCCCGGATAAAAAAACGTCCCGTTTTAAACAAGATATTTTGTCGCGAAAAGATGCTCGAGCATATAATTGACAGCTTTGGAAAGAAAACACTCTGACGTTTCCAAAAATGCAAAGATATTAGCTGTGAGTGCCACAGAACTGATGCTACAGGCGAAACCAAGATTACATTTCTAACAGATACGGGATTGCTCGACGCAAGAAGTTAATCAGCACAACCTTTTTCAGCTGCGCTAACATAGTTGCAAAGGGGTTTTCTAATGATCAATTAGTCTTTTAAAATTATAAACTTGGATTAGTTAACACAACGTGCCATTGGAACACAGGAGTGATGGTTGCTGATAATGGGCCTGTCGTACAGTCGTGGCCAAAAGTTTTGAGAATGACACAAATATTAATTTCCACAAAGTTTTCTGCTTCAGTGTCTTTAGATATCTTTGTCAGATGTTACTATGGAATACTGAACTATAATTATAAGCATTTCATAAGTGTCAAAGGCTGTTATTGACAATTTACATGAAGTTGATGCAAAGAGTCAATATTTGCAGTGTTGACCCTTCTTTTTTAAGACCTCTGAAATCCGCCCCTGCATGCTGTCAATTAACTTCTGGGCAGCCCATTCTTGCATAATCAATGCTTGGAGTTTGTCAGAATTTGTGGGTTTTTGTTTGTCCACCTGCCTCTTGAGGATTGACCACAAGTTCTCAATGGGTTTAAGGTCTGGGGAGTTTCCTGGCCATGGACCCAAAATATCGATGTTTTGTTCCCCGAGCCACTTAGTTATCACTTTTGCCTTATGGCAAGGTGCTATATTATGCTGAAAAAGGCATTGTTCGTCACCAAACTGTTCCTGGATGGTTGGGAGAAGTTGCTCTCGGAGGATGTGTTGTTACCATTCTTTATTCATGGTGTTCTTAGGCAAAATTGTGAGTGAACCCACTCCCTTGGCTGAGAAGCTACCCCACACATGAATGGTCTCAGGATGCTTTACTGTTGGCATGACAAAAGGCCTGATGGCAGCGCTCACCTTGTCATCTCCGGACAAGCTTTTTCCGGATGCCCCAAACAATTGGAAAGGAGATTCGCCATAGAAAATGACTTTACCCCAGTCCTCAGCAGTCCAATCCCTGTACCTTTTGCAGAATATCAGTCTGTCCCTGATGTTTTCCTGGAGCGAAGTGGCTTCTTTGCTGCCCTTCTTGACACCAGGCCATCCTACAAAAGTTTTCACCTCACTGAGCGTGCAGATGCACTCACACCTACCTGCAAGCTCTGTACTGGTGGTGCCCCGATCCCGCATCAACTTTAAGAGACGGTCCTGGCGCTTGCTGGACTTTCTTGGGCGCCTTGAAGCCTTCTTCACAACAATTGAACCGCTCTCCTTGAAGTTCTTGATGATCTGATAAATGGTTGATTTAGGTGCAATCTTACTGGCAGCAATATCCTTGCCTGTGAAGCCCTTTTTGTGCAAAGTAATGATGACGGCACGTGTTTCCTTGCAGCTAACCATGGCTGACAGAGGAAGAACAATTATTCCAAGCACCACCCTCCTTTTCAAGCTTCCAGTCTGTTTTTTAACTCAATCAGCATGACAGAGTGATCTCGAACCTTGTCCTCGTCAACACTCACACCTGTGTTAACGAGAGAATCACTCACTGACATGATGTCAACTGGTCCTTTTGTGGCAGGACTGAAATGCAGTGGAAATGTTTTTTGGGATTCAGTTAATTTGCATGGCAAATATGGACTTTGCAATTAATTGCAATTAATCTGATCACTCTTCATAACATTATGGAGTATATACAAATTGCCATCATACAAACTGAGGCAGCAGACTTGGTGAAAATGAATATTTGTGTCATTCTCAAAACTTTTGGCCACGACTGTATACCTATGTAGATATTCCATATAAAATCAGCCGTTTCCAGCTACAATAGTAATTTACAACATTAACAATGTATACACAATGTATTTCTGATCAATTTGATGGACAAAAAATGTGCCTTTCTTTCAAAAACAAGGACATTTGTAAGTGACCCCAAACTTTTGAACGGTAGTGTACATATTACCGCAATTACCTTAACTAACCTGTGCCCACGCACATTGACTCTGTACCAGTACCCCCTGTATATAACCTCGCTTGTTATTTTACTGGTGCTGTTTAATTATTTGTTACTTTTATTTTCATTTATTTACTTATCTATTTTATCTACTTATCTACTTAACACTTATTTATTCATTTTTGTTATCTTCTTATTAAATCATTGTTGATTAAGGGCTTGTAAGTAAGCATTTCACTCTAAGGTCTACACCTGTTTGTATTCGGCGCATGTGACAAATAAAGTTTGATTTGAAAATTGCTTATCAATGGTGTCCCCCTCTCCATGAGGTTGAGGGAGTTGATGTGAGAACAGAAGAAGGTGCTTTAGTTATTCCCCACACGCACCGTAATGCCCCACTAGAGGAAATGGAGATCGCTGCTGTTTCTCAGTCCACCTGAAAAAAAAAATGCCCAGCACTTCACACAGTACCTTTCCAAAGACTACACCACACATTATATTACAGCTGACCAGTCACCATCCGGGAGTTATTTTGCTGTACCTATACCCTGGAAACAGGGTAAGTCAATCATATTTTTATTTTTAAATTACAGCCATGACAGTGATGTGTGATTATTTGAATAATTACATTATAGAACAATGTGTTAAACTTTATGCAGGTCTGAAACACACACACTGCTTTTTATTGCTATAATTTGCAGAATTTCTAAGTGGTGTTAGTGAAGTGGCACCAGAGGTGAGATGTAATCAGTTACAAAATGTATGACCCCTTTCAGAAACTCAGTTGTTATTATGAGTACAAATTCTCAAAAAAGTTTTCATTACACCATTACTAACAGATCTAAAAATCATTGTCTTATCAGTGTCACAAAGTGTATGACCCTTGACCCCTAAGAGTAGTTCCTAAAACAGTTTCTAGTGTGACATTTACTATCTTTTAGAAATGAGTCATTTCAAATGTAAATCTAACTACAAAAGTCATTGTTACTGTTCCCTGTATAGAGACGAGAGGCGGCGGCTCAGGCTGGACAGAGGCAACACATGAAGCAGAACCACATGCACAACTAGAAGAACACGACTCATGACTTTTGGGACATCAGCATGACCTCGGTGGAGGCCGCTATGGACGCTGCAGATTCATAAATTCCGTACAGGTGGCAGCAATACTGTCTCTACTCATTTATCATCTGAGCTTGCGACAGAATCTATGGGCGGGTGGTATGAAAGAAAGTGGATAGTTAACAAATCAAAACTTATGGAGCTATTCAAAAATTGACACCATTGTGGAATGTTTCTTTAAGTTTTTTTTTTCTTCACACATGACCTGGTGTGCGTGGAATGTCAGAGAACAACCTATTAGCATGTTCATCTATCTTGTTCACTGGAACTACTTACACAGACATCGCTGACTGGGCAGTCCTCAACCTACAGTGTTTAACAACATACAGTCTTTTCTTGACTTGTGTGATAGAGCAGGCATACCATGAGCAACAGACTGTCAAGAGGGCACAGTTGATTATCCAAACACAAGAAGGAATAGGCGTGGATGTGTGCGTGGACAGCCCTCTATTAGCTTCCAAAATGTAAGTAGGTATATCTAGCTGTCCAATAACACATTCGGATGGAATGGCTTATCCTGGACATTGATAAAACCTAGAGTGCATTGAGTGAATGTTGAGAAATTATATTGGTTCCTTTGTAACCATAGCAATGTGAATGCAACGAGGACTCAGTCCACAAAATAGGTGAAGTGAACCGGTAATAGATTTGAGTCTTCATTCAAATCAAATCAAATTTGTATTTGTCACATACACATGGTTAGCAGATGTTAATGCGAGTGTAGCGAAATGCTTGTGCTTCTAGTTCCGACAATGCAGGAATAACCAACAAGTAATCTAGCTAACAATTCCAAAACTACTACCTTATAGACACAAGTGTAAGGGGATAAAGAATATGTACATAAAGATATATGAATGAGTGATGGTACAGAGCGGCATAGGCAAGATACAGTAGATGGTATTGAGTGCAGTATATACATATGAGATGAGTATGTAAACAAAGTGGCATAGTTAAAGTGGCTAGTGGTACATGTATTACATAAAGATGCAGTAAATGATATAGAGTACAGTATCTACGTATGCATATGAGATGAATAATGTAGGGTATGTAAACATTATATTAGGTAGCATTGTTTAAAGTGGCTAATGATATATTTTACATAATTTCCCATCAATTCCCATTATTAAAGTGGCTGGAGATGAGTCAGTGTGTTGGCAGCAGCCACTCAATGTTAGTGGTGGCTGTTTAACAGTCTGATGGCCTTGAGATAGAAGCTGATTTTCAGTCTCTCTGTCCCAGCTTTGATGCACCTCTACTGACCTCGCCTTCTGGATGATAGCGGGGTGAACAGGCAGTGGCTCGGGTGGTTGTTGTCCTTGATGATCTTTATGGCCTTCCTGTGACATCGGGTGGTGTAGGTGTCCTGGAGGGCAGGTAGTTTGCCCCCGGTGATGCGTTGTGCAGACCTCACTACCCTCTGGAGAGCCTTACGGTTGTGGGCGGAGCAGTTGCCGTACCAGGCGGTGATACAGCCCGACAGGATGCTCTCGATTGTGCATCTGTAGAAGTTTGTGAGTGCTTTTGGTGACAAGCCAAATTTCTTCAGCCTCCTGAGGTTGAAGAGGCGCGGCCGCGCCTTCTTCACGATGCTGTCTTTTTGGGTGGACCAATTCAGTTTGTCTGTGATGTGTACGCCGAGGAACTTAAAACTTACTACCCTCTCCACTACTGTTCCATCGATGTGGAAAGGGGGGTGTTCCCTCTGCTGTTTCCTGAAGTCCACAATCATCTCCTTAGTTTTGTTGATGTTGAGTGTGAGGTTATTTTCCTGACACCACACTCCGAGGGCCCTCACCTCCTCCCTGTAGGCCGTCTCGTCGTGGTTGGTAATCAAGCCTACCACTGTTGTGTCGTCCTCAAACTTGATGATTGAGTTGGAGCTGTGCGTGGCCAGGCAGTCGTGGGTGAACAGGGAGTACAGGAGAGGGCTCAGAACGTACCCTTGTGGGGCCCCAGTGTTGAGGATCAGCGGGGTGGAAATGTTGTTGCCTACCCTCACCACCTGGGGGCGGCCCGTCAGGAAGTCCAGTTCCCAGTTGCACAGGGCGGGGTCGAGACCCAGGGTCTCGAGCTTGATGACGAGCTTGGAGGGCACTATGGTGTTAAATGCCGAGCTGTAGTTGATGAAAAGCATTCTCACATAGGTATTCCTCTTGTCCAGATGGGTTAGGGCAGTGTGCAGTGTGGTTGAGATTGCATTGTCTGTGGACCTATTTGGGCGGTAAGCAAATTGGAGTGGGTCTAGGGTGTCAGGTAGGGTGGAGGTGATATGGTCCTTGACTAGTCTCTCAAAGCACTTCATGATGACGGAAGTGAGTGCTACGGGGCGGTAGTCGTTTAGCTCAGTTACCTTGGCTTTTTTGGGAACAGGAACAATGGTGGCCCTCTTGAAGCATGTGGGAACAGCAGACTGGGATAGGGATTGATTGAATATGTCCGTAAACACACCAGCCAGCTGGTCTGCGCATGCTCTGAGGGCGCTGCTGGGGATGCCGTCTGGGCCTGCAGCCTTGCGAGGGTTGACACGTTTAAATGTTTTCCTCACGTCGGCTGCAGTGAAGGAGAGTCTGCATGTTTTAGTTGCGGGCCGTGTCAGTGGCACTGTATTGTCCTCAAAGCGGGCAAAAAAGTTATTTAGTCTGCCTGGGAGCAAGACATCCTGGTCCGTGACGGGGCTGGTTTTCTTTTTGTAATCCGTGATTGACTGTAGACCCTGCCACATACCTCTTGTGTCTGAGCCGTTGAATTGAGATTCTACTTTGTCTCTATACTGACGCTTAGCTTGTTTGATTGCCTTGCGGAGGGAATAGTTACACTGTTTGTATTCGGTCATGCTTCCAGTCACCTTGCCCTGATTAAAAGCAGTGGTTCGGGCTTTCAGTTTCACACGAATGCTGCCATCAATCCACGGTTTCTGGTTTGGGAATGTTTTAATCGTTGCTATGGGAACGACATCTTCAACGCACGTTCTAATGAACTCGCTCACCGAATCAGCGTATTCGTCAATGTTGTTGTCTGACGCAATACGAAACATATCCCAGTCCACGTGATGGAAGCAGTCTTGGAGTGTGGAATCAGATTGGTCGAACCAGCGTTGAACAGACCTCAGCGCGGGAGCTTCTTGTTTTAGTTTCTGTCTGTAGGCAGGGATCAACAAAATGGAGTCGTGGTCAGCTTTTCCGAAAGGAGGGCGGGGCAGGGCCTTATATGCGTCGCGGAAGTTAGAATAGCAGTGATCCAAGGTTTTTCCAGCCCTGGTTGCGCAATCGATATGCTGATAAAATTTAGGGAGTCTTGTTTTCAGATTAGCCTTGTTAAAATCCCCAGCTACAATGAATGCAGCCTCCGGATAAATGGATTCCAGTTTGCAAAGAGTCAAATAAAGTTCATTCAGAGCCATCGATGTGTCTGCTTGGGGGGGTATATATACCGCTGTGATTATAATCGAAGAGAATTCCCTTGGTAGATAATGTGGTCGACATTTGATTGTGAGGAATTCTAAATCAGGTGAACAGAAGGACTTGAGTACCTGTATGTTGTTACGATCACACCACGTCACGTTAACCATGAAGCATACGCCCCCGCCCCTCTTCTTACCAGAAAGATGTTTGTTTCTGTCGGCGCGATGCGTGGAGAAACCAGTTGGCTGCACCGACTCTGATAGCGTCTCTCCAGTGAGCCATGTTTCCGTGAAGCAAAGAACGTTACAGTCTCTGATGTCCCTCTGGAATGCTACCCTTGCTCGGATTTCATCAACCTTGTTGTCAAGAGACTGGACATTGGCGAGAAGAATGCTAGGGATTGGTGCACGATGTGCCTGTCTCCGGAGTCTGACCAGAAGACCGCTCCGTTTCCCCCTTTTACGAAGTCATTTTTTTTAGTCGCCGGCTGGGATCCATTCCGTTGTCTTGGGTGAAAGGCAGAGCACAGGATCCGCTTCGCGAAAGTCATATTCTTGGTCGTACTGATGGTGAGTTGACGCTGCTCTTATGTTCAGTTGTTCTTCTCGACTGTATGTAATGAAACGTAAGATGACCTGGGGTACCAATGTAAGAAATAACACGTAAAAAAAAAAAAAACTGCATAGTTTCCTATGAACGCGAAGTGAGGCGGCCATCTCTGTCGGCGCCGGAAGTAAGGCAGTGTGAATACATAGAGAACTGAGTTATTTCGCTTTTTTTTGACGAGGACTGAGATCGGTTCTTCTAAAGAGGACTAAATGGGAAAATATCCTCAGGTTCTGATATATTGCCACTGATATATTGCCACACTATTTTTGTTCTATTTCTTAGTCCATGACAGAGACACCAGCTGTTTGTGTATTGATTTATTTAGCGCAGGTTAATAAAATGTTCAATTTGAGAACTCTCCTCTGTAAAGTGGCAGCAATGCATTTCCAATCACCTGCAGTAGTCTTGCAGTACATATAGAGGCAATCACTTTTTCACATTCCATGTATTCAGATATTCCCAGATTAGAGCCAGAATTACATACTTCATTCATACTTCATGATCATGTTTTACAACTCATATCACTCATGGGCTTCTGTAGTGTAACCAACAATGTAGGCTATACGATTGACACTGACACCACTGTTATGGTATTCAATATATCTGTTGAAAAGAGATTTATTATAATAGCACTCCACATTTATGTACATGTTTGATCAGGAGCTCAGAGACTGTTGGAAGTCCATGCTTTAACATGTTTGTGGAATCCACCAATGGACAGGGGATGGAGTGGAACACAACTATCTCCATGACAGTCTTTCAGAGGACCAACAGGGGAGGAAGATATGGCTGAAGACTGGCCAGCTTACAGGGCTCTGTCATCTGTAGTGTATGACAAAGGCCTAATGAGAGATATTGGTCAGGTATTTAATCTCTAACACAAAATTATAGTGTACTACTGATGTTGTGTATTCATAAATCATAAAGGAAAAACATGTGGGGTTCGTATCATGCAAGGTTATGCTTGATTTTCCCAATTTTTTACTATTTGAATGTGTAGCTTTGTACAATTTCTTTCAACAATTCCCCTCTGTAAGATGTTGATTGAGGGCAATAGTTTTGTGTCTACCACCCCAGCACATCTCTCCACCTGAGGAGCAAACACAGGAGATGCAGAGAGCAACCACATTCACCTATATAATAACTATTTAAGGGATAATGCCCGAGACGCTGGTGTTTGAAGGATATATTGGCACGGATGTTGTTAGGCCCGAAATGAAGTCGAGCCAATATATGCTCCAAACACGGGCTTCAAGGGCATTATCACTTTTATACAATGGGTTACCAACATATTCAAATAATGATTGACATATTTTCATTAAAACTTTTTTATTTTATTTTATTAAAAACATATTTTTCATCCATCCACAAGATATAGTCCCGACGCATATCTAGGATTGCTACACAAGCCGGCTGGTCGTTCATTCTATAGGTCCGGTTGCCAGTTGTTATGTCACAATCGTCGTAAGGACCGGACCAAAATGCAGCGTGGTATGTGTTCATGATGAAGTTTTTAATGAAAAAAAAGCACTGAACACTGAATACAAACTATACAAAACAATAAACAAATAACGACTGTGAAGCTATAATGAGAACTGTGATGACACAAGCAACTAACATAGACAATCACCCACAAACAAACAGTGAAACCCAGGCTACCTAAGTATGATTCTCAATCAGAGACAACTAATCACACCTGCCTCTGATTGAGAACCATACTAGGCCGAAACATAGAAATCCCCAAATCATAGAAAAACAAATTGCCCACCCCAACTCACGCCCTGACCATACTAAATAACGACAAAACAAAGGAAATAAACGTCAGAACGTGACATGTTCAGTCTTTTTGTTCTCTATCTAAGGATGCGACTCAGTTGTTCGTTCTAAATGTTCCATTGCCATACTGGCTGGCAACATTCTTATATTTTCCTTGCTAACTAGCCAACTACGGCTAACTTACAGTCATGTCAAACATTGCAGCCAAACTAACAGTAGCTGCATTTGTTTTCTAGTGACATTTATTTGGATACATCCATAACAATGTGCTAATGAGGCACCTGGAATAGAAAATGTGCTCTCTCATTGGGACCATTGTTCAGAGAAGCTAGCCAACAACACAGCTAACACAATCACTTCAAACTGAAGCTTGAAAGACTGCAAACTAGCTGCAATTTGTTTTAATTTGACCTTTTTTTCAACTGACTTTGCTTTGTATATATCCATAAAAACTCATGCCAGCTGATTCATAATTTAGACTGACTAAAAAAGGCTGCCTGTCTGTCTCATCGTGACTTCTCATCGCGACTTCCGCGATGCCTTTTTCAGCCAGTCTAAATTATGAATCAGCTGGCATACGTTTTTATGGATATATACAAAGCAGTTGAAAAAGTTGTTCATTACTATGGGACAGCTGGAGATCGAATTTGAATATTGAAAATGTTGCAAATGTCAGAAAGACAAACAGCAGGCTTTATACAAATCTCCGCTAATGAAAACATTTTTGTTGAAAATAAATGTGAGATAATGTCTAGATGCTTTTTATATTGGAGATCAAGTTTATAAATTGCCTAGCTGGGCTTATGAGACAGTGGATTGCGCAGTCAGATGGAACAGAGGAAATAGGCATTTTAACTTCATAGATTTAGCCAGTGGTAACTTGTCGAATAGACACCGGCTGGAATGCAGTTTCAACCAGTCAGCATTCAAGATAAGAACCAACCATTGTATAAATGGTAATACAAACCGGCTCAGACTATCTGGACCTACGGTCTTCTGAACATGTTTTTAGGACCTTTAGAAGTATTTCACAACGCAATGCTGAAGTACATGCCAAAAGGCAGTCACACAACTCTGAATACCAATCAACCAATCCAGAACCTGCCCTTAGTTCTAACACAAACACAAATGTTCTGTCTCACCAGGACAGCTTAATTGAAATAAAGGTTTTGTGAATTACCATCCTTTCAGCTCCTTTAGCCATTTCGTCTAAAAATAAATGTCCTTCATTAGTCATTGTCCTACTTGGTAGCGTCTTTATCTTCATGGTTATAGCCAAATGAGACACCACAAATCTAAATACAATTATTGTGACATAAAATGTGTGACTGTTGTTTTTCAGGCATCCCAAGGTACAATTCTGTATACCCTAAACAGTCAAAAGGGTGGGTGGCCAGGAAGATTTACACACCAACCACACAGACTTTCGGATACCAGCTGATTGATCATATGCTGAAGAGAAGAATGGACAAGATAGTGAAATATGGATGCTCCACAACTGAAACTCCCCACTCTACCAACAAATATAGCCACCATTCCTAAACCAAACAAAAGACTGTTGTTCAACGTTAAAAAAATATGAGGGCCATGTTGAGATGTCGCCACCCTCAAACCCTGGAGTCTAAAGAAATATCAAATTTCAAATCAAATCAAATTTATTTATATAGCCCTTCGTACATCAGCTGATATCTCAAAGTGCTGTACAGAAACCCAGCCTAAAACCCCAAACAGCAAGCAATGCAGGTGTAGAAGCACGGTGGCTAGGAAAAACTCCCTAGAAAGGCCAAAACCTAGGAAGAAACCTAGAGAGGAACCAGGCTATGTGGGGTGGCCAGTCCTCTTCTGGCTGTGCCAGGTGGAGATTATAACAGAACATGGCCAAGATGTTCAAATGTTCATAAATGACCAGCATGGTCGTATAATAATAAGGCAGAACAGTTGAAACTGGAACAGCAGCACAGTATGGTGGACTGGGGACAGCAAGGAGTCATCATGTCAGGTAGTCCTGGGGCATGGTCCTAGGACTCAGGTCCTCCGAGAGAGAGAGAATTAGAGAGGGCATATGTGGGGTGGCCAGTCCTCTTCTGGCAGTGCCGGGTGGAGATTATAACAGAGCATGGCCAAGATGTTCAAATGTTCATAAATGACCAGCATGGTCAAATAATAATAAGGCAGAACAGTTGAAACTGGAGCAGCAGCACGGCCAGGTGGACTGGGGACAGCAAGGAGTCATCATGTCAGGTAGTCCTGGGGCATGGTCCTAGGGCTCAGGTCCTCCGAGAGAGAGAGAGAAAGAGAGAAAGAGAGAATTAGAGAACGCACACCTAGATTCACACAGGACACCGAATAGGACAGGAGACGTACTCCAGATATAACAAACTGACCCTAGCCCCCCGACACAAACTACTGCAGCATAAATACTGGAGGCTGAGACAGGAGGGGTCGGGAGACACTGTGGCCCCATCCGAGGACACCCCCGGACAGGGCCAAACAGGAAGGACATAACCCCACCCACTCTGCCAAAGCACAGCCCCCACACCACTAGAGGGATATCTTCAACCACCAACTTACCATCCTGAGACAAGGCCGAGTATAGCCCACAAAGATCTCCGCCATGGCACAACCCAAGGAGGGGCGCCAACCCAGACAGGATGACCACAACAGTGAATCAACTCACTCAGGTGACGCACCCCCTCCAGGGACGGCATGAGAGAGCCCCAGTAAGCCAGTGACTCAACCCCTGTAATAGGGTTAGAGGCAGAGAATCCCAGTGGAAAGAGGGGAACCGGCCAGGCAGAGACAGCAAGGGCGGTTCGTTGCTCCAGAGCCTTTCCGTTCACCTTCACACTCCTGGGCCAGACTACACTCAATCATATGACCCACTGAAGAGAGAAGTCTTCAGTAAAGACTTAAAGGTTGAGACCGAGTTTGCGTCTCTGACATGGGTAGGCAGACCGTTCCATAAAAATGGAGCTCTATAGGAGAAAGCCCTTCCTCCAGCTGTTTGCTTAGAAATTCTAAGGACAATTAGGAGGCCTGCGTCTTGTGACCGTAGCGTACGTGTACATATTTTTTGTTGAGGTATTTTCTTAAAAATGCACTGTTGGTTAAGGGCTTGTAAGTAAGCATTTCTCTGTAAGTTGTATTCGGTGCATGTGACAAATACAATTTGATTTGATGATGCTTCAACACTAAAAGTAAGTGGAAAATGAGGTCTAACACAAAAACCAACATATGCCTTTTAGTTAAGCTTTCAGACAAGGAGACCCTATTTTTCTCTTTTAAAATAGATTTTGCATTTCACCCTCTAAGAAACTATTTTTCCCTACAGATGTCAAAGAGGGTGACACTGCCGTTGTCAGTCAAACTTCATGAGAAACTAAACTGTGTGTAGTAACATTTGTACATAATATGTCATTTATAAAAGTTCAATCAGGAAGTTTGGACTGAATGCTTGTTTATCTTCATCCAGTAAGCATAGCATACTTCAGTTTGTTTCATATTCTAAGGGCATAGTGGGACTGAATTCAAACGTATCATCCTCAGCCCTGTTTCAGTCTTGTTTCTTTTCTTTCCTATGTGTGGACTGTCATTCACCTCTTTACCTTAAAGCCTATAATCACGGCACAATAATGCACATTCCTCACGCTTGCTGTTTAACCTACACTATGGGCTCCCTCTTGCAATTGTCACCTTCCTCTCTATCAACTAATGGGAGTAAATCTTGGGATGTATTAATATGTCAACGTACCTTCATTCTCTCACTTGCTGTTTTTCAGCAATAGTTTTCAAACAACGGGCATTGCCTTCTGTGTTGGCTAAGCTAAAATGGCACCGACAGAGGGCGGCTTGCCTCGAACTCCGATAAAACAATGCAAGTTACTACTTTTTTTAGCGTTTTCTCTAGTGTTATTCTCAAATGTTCTTAATTAGTTTGTTTTAGGCGTTACTACAAACACCCAGGTAGAATCGCTGGGTACTCACCGTCCAACTGACCTCCCTGAATTCCCTGAGACAGCGGAACAATGGACTAGCTTCTTTGGCAAGGTGTCAAACTGCTTGGGAGTCCTACCGGAGAGTGGGAAGCAAAGACTCCAACAGAGATGCAGAGGGGGCGAGGTCTTAGTGAGATTAAGACACCGGACAACCCATCCTCCATTACCAAGCCAGCTACTCGCCAATGTTCAATCATTAATAAACAAACTTGACGAACTCAGAGTGAGGATCCCTTCCATAGAGGCATCAGATCCTGAAACATACTTGGTTTTGCTGAGACTTTCCCCTGAAATCCAAACGGATTATATACAACCAGCGGGTTTGACAGTTTTTCAAGCGGATAGGAAACGGGCTCTCTCTAGCAAGAGCAAAGGTGGTGAGCTCTGTTTTATGACCAACAACATATGCGACGGGAGAAACGTACAGAAACTTGCGAGTTTCTGCTCTCCCAACTTGGAATACTTCCTCATCAGATGTAATCAAAAGCCCTCTTTAAAACCTCTGATCCCAGGCTACAGCGTATTCTTTCCATCGCAGAGTTTGTGTTGGCATATAGCATTTGCTGCAATGTTATTTGCTCCATGTTTTCCCCCAGGAGAAGAGAGCTTGATAAATTACAACTTTAATATTTGCAGCTGTGGTTAGCTGTCATCCCACTTTGATGTATAATATAATTGCCTTCAGATATCAGATCTGGTTGGATTTATTGTAGACATAGTCTCATTAGACATAGTCTCTCGAGGTTATTCATGGGGAATACTCAACCATATGGGCTTTACAATCGGGATTCATATTCACTTTAATTAATATGTACTATTATCAGAACTCAAGATAAGACCCAGATGTAGACAGTTCTAATGACAGAAGTTTACTTACAAAACAGGAGGAAGGCAAACGACAGGTCAAGGGCAGGCAGAGGTCTGTAATCCAGGGCAGAGTCCGTAAGGTACAGAACGGCAGGCAGGCTCAGGGTCAGGGCAGGCAGAGGAGACTGGGCTGTGAGACAGAGGTTTAACCGTTGATACATGAAATGTATACGGAGGGTGCAGGGCAACAGAAGACAAACAGCAGATGGGCTAAGAATCTTAGAGATGGTGAAAGGGCCGATAAAACGGGGGGAAAGTTTGGGGGACTCCACCCAAAGGGGCAGATCACGTGTGGACAGCCATACCCTCTGCCCGAGACGATAGCGGGGACCCTGGTTCCAGGGGCGGTCCGCCTGTCATCAATACCTGGAGGTGGTCTTGAGAAGAGCAGACCGGGCTCTCTTCCAGGTACGGTGACAGCGGAGGATGAACATCTGGGCTGAGGGTATGCTGACCTCTTCCTCTTGCTCAGGGAAGAGCAGGAGCTGATAACCCATCGAACACACGAAAGGTGAGAGACCAGTGGCTGAGCAGGGGAGGGTGTTGCGGGCGTATTCCACTCAAACGAGTTACTGGCTCCAGGTGGTGGGGTTGGTGGAGACAAGGCAGCGAAGAGTCATCTCCAGGTCCTGATTGGCTCACCAACTGGCCGACTTGGGGTGAAACCCGGAGGACAGGCTGGCCGACTACCAAATGAGTGTGCAGAATGCCTTCCAGAACCGGGACGAGAACTAAGGACCGCGGTCGGAGACTATGTCCACTGGAAGTCCCATGGATCCGGAAGACATGCTGCACCATGAGCTGGCCCATCTCCTTGGCTGAGGGTAGCTTGGGGAGGGAAATGAAATGGGCGGCTTCGGAAAACCTGTCCACCACCGTAAGGATAGTGGTGTTGCCATCAGATGGAGGGAGATATTTGTGACCAGGGACGGTGAGGGACAGGAAGTGGTTGAAGGAGGACCAGACAGTGCAGTCGGCGACGACTGCAGAGATTTCAGGGACCATGGTGGGCCACCAAAAGCATTGTAGAATAAAGGCCAGGGTCCGACGGGAGCCAGGGTAACAGGCAAGCCAGGAGGAATGAGCCCATTCCAGGACCAGGGAATGGGCAGCGTCTGGGACAAACATCCGGTTAGCCCACATCGTAATTCCTCTCCGTGGCATTAAGATGATGGAAGAAAGAGGTGCAGGGATGCACCTTATGGTCCAGGGCAGAACGCTGGGACAGGACAGCCCCGACTCCGATGTCCGAAGCATTGACCTCCACCACGAAATGACGGGACAGGTCCTGATGGATAAATATGGGAGTTGCGGTGAAGAGGTCCAAGAGCATCCATTCAGAAGCTGGGGACCATGTGGGACCTTGGGAGAGGTGAGTGCTGAAATGGGGGAAGCCAGGATGCTGTAACCCTGGATAAAATGACGATAGAAAAGGGCAAATCCCAGGAAGCGTTGCAGCTGCACACTGGACATGGGTTGGGCCAATCCACCACCTCCTTCACCTTTCCGTGATCCATCTGCACATTACCAGCAGCGATGATATATCCAAGGAAGCAGATGGTGGAGCGATGGAATTGGCATTTTTCTGCTTTCACAAAAAGCTGGTTCTCTAGGAGACCCTGGATGACTTGTCTGACATGGAGAACGTGGCCTTGAGCTGAGCGAGAAAAGACAAGGATGTCGTCGAGGTAGACAAACATGAACCGGTTCAACATGTTGCAGAGAACGTCGTTAATCAGGGCATGGCACACAGCAGGAGCGTTGGCAACCAGGTACTCATAGTGTCCACTGGCCGTGTTGAAAGCTGTCTTCCACTTGTCACCTTCCCGTATCTACACCAGATGGTAGGCGTTCCGCAGGTCCATCTTAGAGAAAATGGTGGCCCCCTGGAGCGGCTTGAAAGCGGAGGCGATGAGTAGTAGGGGGTAGCGGTTCTTAACCATGATGTCATTGAGGCCCCGGTAGTCGATGCACGGGTGCAGGGTTTTGTCCTTCTTCTCCACAAAGAAGAACAGCGGGGGAGACAGAAGGACAGATAAACCCTGCATCCGGGGAATCCTCCATGTACATTTCCATAGCCTTGGTTTCCAGACCGGACAGTGAATACAGGGTGGTGTAGTGCCCGGGAGAAGGTCGATCACGCAGTCATATGGTCGATGTGGAGGATGCAAAGCGGCCCGGGCCTTGCTGAAAACCTCCTGGAGGTCTTGGTATTCTGAGGGAACAGCGGAGAGTTCTGAGGCTTCTTCCGAGCCCACAGGGAGATGTCCCGGGGCAGGCTGCGCCGCCTTCAGGTAATGAGCGTGGCAGAATGGGCTCCAGCCCATGATAGCATCAGCAGTCCAGTCGATGAGGGGATTGTGACGCTGGAGCCCAATGCCATGGGTACCTGAGGAGACTTGATTAGCATGAACTGCATAGTCACACTGTGGTTCGCTAACACTCGCAGGTTGATCGGAGTTGTATTGTGGGTGACAATCCAACGCTCTAACGTCCATGGGAATGGAGAGGGGCTAAGTGGGGATGCCCAGCTCTGACACCAGGATAGTGTCCATGAAACTCTCATCGGCCCAAGAGTCATTGAGATCAAATAATTGTGGGGGCTGTCTTGTTAGACTTCTGTGCAGCTTTTGACATTAGTGATCATAGTCTACTGCCGGGGAAATGTATGTGTTATGGCTTTACACCCCCTGCTATAATATGGATAAAGAGGTACTTGTCTAACAGAACACAGAGGGTGTTCTTTAATGGAAGCCTATCAACTATAATCCAGTTAGAATCAGGAATTTCCCAGGGCAGCTGTTTAGGCCCCTTGTTTTCTTCAATTTTTACTAACGACATGCCACTGACTTTGAGTAAAGTCAGAGGTTCTATGTATGACTCAACACTATATACGTCAGCTACTACTTTTACTGAAATGACTGCAACACTCAACAAAGAGCTGCAGTTAGTTTCAGAGTGAGTGGCAAGGAATAAGTTAGCCTTAAATAATTCTAAAACTAAATGCATTGTATTTGGAACAAAATACTAATTAAACCCTAAACCTCAACTAAATCTTGTATTAAATAATGTGGAGCAAGTTGAGATGACTAAACTGCTTGTAGTAACCCTAGATTGTAAACTGGCATGGTCAAAACTTATTGATGCAATAGTAGTAGATGTGGAAAAGTCTGTCTATAATAAAGTAATGCTCTGCCTTCTTGACAACACTATCAACAAGGCAGGTCCTACAGGCCCTAGTTTTGTCGCACCTGGACTACTGTTCAGTCGTGTGGTCAGGTGCCACAAAAAAATTGCAATTGGCTCAGAACAGGGCAGCACGGCTGGCACTTGGATGTACACAGAGAGCTAATATTAATAATTTGCATGCCAATCTCTCCTGGCTGAAAGTGGAGGAGAGTGGAGGAGAGATTGACTTCCTCACTACTTGTATTTATGAGAGGTATTGACATGTTGAATGCACCGAGCTGTCTGTCAAAACTATTGGCACACTGCTCGGACACCCATGCATACCCACATGACATGCCACAAGAGGTCTCTTCACAGTCCCCGAGTCCAGTACAGACTATGGGTGGCACACAGTACTACATTGAACCATGACTACATGGAACTCTATTCTACAACAAGTAACTGATGCAAGCAGTAAAATTTGATTTTATAAAACAGATTAAAAAAAACACTTTATGGAACAGCAGGGACTGTTAAGCAACACAAACATTGGCACAGACACACACACACACACTCACACACCCACATACAATAACATACACACTATACATACACACAGATTTAGTAATATAGATATGTTATAGTGGTGAAGTAGTGGCCTGAGGGCACACAGTGTGTTGTGAAATCTTACCACTGCAGTCGAGCACCCAAACTAACGTTGGCTAGCTTGCTAGCTACTTCCAGACACAAATGAGACCACTCTGACCATTTTAGTCGCCCTAGTAGAGCTGGTTAGGCAGTTTCCGTGTTAACCAGAGAGTTGGTGACTGTAACTGTGCTGCTGGAAACAATTTCATTATCTTCTTTTGCCGACGTTTACTGACACCGGCCATATTCATCCGGTGTTAAGCACTCATAAATTCATTATTCTGCGCTCTGGTGCACTCAGACGAGAGTGCTCTAAAATCAGAGTAGATAGTCAGAGCGAATTTACGAAAGCACCTGAATGTCCATTGAGAACGAACAACGACCATTTAGCTAAGCTAAGAATGACGGGAATAATCAAGTCAATAAACGTTGGGTAGTTAGATAGCGTATAGTTAATATACTGGCAAGTTTAACTACTAACGTTAGGTAGATAGCTAACGTACTGGTAAATACTGCTGTAATGATATGCTTTGTGGTTCACCGCGATGACGCGCTCTATCGACTCTGCGGCTTGAGCATGCTTTTGGTGCACAGTCGATAGCGCGCCGGACTTCGGGCAAGAAGGTTGAGAGTTCGAAACAAACTCCCTGCTCTTTTTATTTGAAGTTGTGCACAGTTATCCGTTTATTATTTGGTTTATATTGCCCATTCATTGTCAGTTAGAGACACAGTAGTGCATTGGAACCTAAAAGCATAATCATTGCTTTAACTCCCCCTTGGTCATTAGGGCAAATCTGGTCTGTGATGGGGGATGGGGAAGGTTTCACACCTAGCTCGGCTATTAGACTATTCTTTAGTAAAGGTTGAATAGTCTATTGTTCAGCTATTAGTCCCCCTCCCCTACTTGCAACAAATTGTTACTCCCATCTCCTTCCTCGCCCTCTTCCACACGTCATTCTCTGAGTGGCTCTCTTGTGGGTGTGCTGGCAGGATATGGCAGCATATTCGGCTGTGCATCAAGAATTCTGCATATGGTTATTCACAGGCAAATTGTTATATGCTATGGAGGTACATTTGTATATTTTTGTCAAGAGCAACAACAAAAAAATCAATAAAAAATAATTGTTCTGAAAGCAAAAACGAGGCTTCAAAGTAAAAAAAAAATGTTGCAATCAAATATTTTGTAATAGAGCGCAAAACTTGTATGTGAAAACAACACTTTTGGCAATTTTTTTGTATCAGTTTGGCTACAACCAATACTGCTCAGTCTTTCTTTCCGACACAAGGGAAGTCATAGCGGACACATACGAAGAACTGTGTGATGATGTCATCTCAGGTAAGCAGCACTGTGCGTTGTTCTATCCAACTTATACATAGCTAGTAGTTAGCTCATACGATTCAGTGTCGGTTCAAAACATTCTACTATATTACATACATACCTACGTACCATAGAATAATTAATCATGCATTTATTATTCTCAAGCTAACCAAAAACATTTAGCTATGAATGCCTGTTCTCGCCATTTTCAGTTGAATTCATCAAACTTTTTTTCATGACAACTCATAAGCAAGCCATGTCCTATTTGTTTCATAGTCGTGTTGTGTCTATACTATGAATGAAGTGATATATGACATGCTATTTTATCAAATAATTTCTCAATAATAATTTTATCAAATAATATTACCTGAGTAAACTAATCATGCAAATGTAATTTACTAGGAAGTCAGGTGACCACGAAATAATATTTATAGAGCTTTTGTCTTTGGAATAAACTCTAAAGACCTGGTAATCTTTTATATCAATAGCAGTCAATTATTAATGGTCACCTTATTCAGTCTCATCTGAACATCGTAAAATTATTGGTTATCTTCACGAACACTGGCTACCAAGTTGAATCAGCAATACAACATTTGGTTTAATTATTTATTTACTAAATATCTAAATAATCACACAGAATTACATATACACAGGATGGATCATACTTGATTACTAATTATGTCATACAAGATAACGTCCCTAGCGGACAGAACTGATATGATGGCTGGTTACACAAAGAAAGGGGGTTGGGTTTGAATGAAAGTGCGGTAAGATTGGGTCTCTATTGAACCTTATGAAGCTAGGGTATCGTAAATACAGAATCTTATGCATTCTAAATAACCGCCCTTTTGGAAAAGGTTAATGCAAGAAATATTTACTCTGATCTGCGCTTCGATAGATTGGTCGAAAATGGAAAGCTGGGTTTCCCAGTAGAGATTTCCCTTGTCCTTTGAAGAATATGTCTTGTGGTAGAAAGGATATTTTGTAGTACCATCGTCGTGTGGTAGAACGGATATGTTGTAGTACCCTGTCTTTCTGAAGAGAATGTTCGTCCTTTCCTAGCCCACGTTTACAGCTGCTGCAGCTAACTCGACGTCTAGGATGTATCACTTCTTTAGTGAATAAGAGTTCAAAGTTCATGCCAAGTTGCCATACTAAAAGCTCATGCTACATTCTGGCTGGTATAGTCGAAATTCATCCTTCCAGTGTGTCGATCGTCACCCCCATGTTGAGATTAGCCCTTTTAAATGTATGGACAGCTGTCCTCACGTCCTCAGGAACAAAATGTTAACATCGTTAGGTTGTGTCGAGAAAAGCTACTAAGATGTATAATGTCTCCATCAAATCTAAGAAGTTATTTAAACTTTTTTATTCGTAGAAAAAAATTCTATGTTGTATGAAATTGGAGTTGTTCTTCACCAACTGGTCATACATAAATAATGAAGCAGGTTAATAGGTTAAACATGTCACTTTTAATTCCAATGCTTTTTTTCAAGATACAACATTGGCATCTTTGGCGGTATAGATGGATTTTCAAGGAAGGTAAGTATATTATTTTGTATGCATATTGCACATTTCCCATCACCTAATGAACAACCACAATACCAGTCTGGTCTTAAGCTTTCTGTGCTGTATTGACGTATCCTGAAAATGACTGCTGCTTTAGATTGAAAGTCAGCAGCAACGGATGGCTTGCGTCAAATTCGTCATTGGAACCACTCGATATGATTGGTCATATAAAAACCTTGGGACCCAAATGCATAAAGAGTGCTCTAGCTCCCCCTGCGGTGGTCTGGAGCAATGAAGCCATGATGCCTGGTACCTTTATTTCCTGCGGTGTAAGATTGCAACTTTTAAAGGAGGAACCACTGTAACAAACAGTTACATGACCTACAGCAATGTTAAGAGTGGTCATGTTTCCGACATTTTCAGAATACTAAAGAACTATTGATTAAGAACCATGAAGAGTTACCGAAAGTCGCAAAGAAAACAGCAGCTGCCTCCACCATTTAAGCACAATTTCAACTTCAATATCATCTAATCACCTATACTTAGTCTAATACAGTGACACCTAAAATATAACAAAAAATGATTTAGTACAATCAACATAAGCTAAATATGATGTGGCTGTCCATGGTACTGATTTCTGCGTGTGTGTGTGTGTGTGTGTGTGTGTGCATACATGCAATTAGAGAACATGTTGACTCACCCAACTTCTAGAGAGACGACAATGCCATCCTCCTCTTTCATGTTGTCTGAACGGTCTGCACAATTTTAGTTTTTGTTGTCCTAGGCTACCTGGCTGAAATGCTTGCTAGCTTGCCCAACTTTCTATTAATTGGAAATGATGCACCAGCTATTTAATGTTAGTACACTACATCTATCTGCATCAGGTATTCCCAAACTGGGAACACCTGATAGTCCCGTACACCTTCAAACATTCAACCTCCAGCTGCATACCCCCTCTAGCACCAAGGTCAGCGCACTCTCAAATATTATTTTTTGCCATCATTGTAAGCCTGCCACACACACACACGATACGATACATTCATTAAACATAAGAATGAGTTTTTGTCACAACCCGGCACGTGGGAAGTGACAAAGAGCTCTTATAGTACCAGGGCACACATATAATAATATAATAACAATCAATCATTTTGCTCTTTATTTCGCCATCTTACTTATATAAAACTTTATTTGTTAATCGAAAATTGTGAATAACTCACCACAGGTTAATGAGAAGGGTGTGCTTGAAATGATGCACTTAACTCTGCAATGTTAGGTTGTATTGGAGAGAGTCTCAGTCTTAAATCATTTTCCACACACAGTCGGTACCTGTATTTCGTTTTTATGCTAGTGAGGGCGGAGAATCCACTCTCACATAGGGATGCTGGTGCAAAGGGCATCAGTGTCATAACAGAGAGATTTGCTAAGGCATGATACTCTGAGCGCAGCCAAATCCAGAAATCTGGCAGTGGCTTCTGATTAAATTACATTTTCACAGAACCACTTGCTGCAATTTTGATGAGGCTCTCTTGTTCAGATATCGGTAAGTGGACTGGAGGCAGGGCATGATGGAAGGTCCTTGTAATGCAGACAGAAAAGAGCTCCAACTTCTTAATCATAGCCTCAATTTTGTCCCGCACATTGAATATAGTTGCGGAGAGTCCCTGTAATCCTAGATTCAGATCATACAGGCAAAAAAAACATCACCCAGATAGGCCAGTCGTGTGAGAAACTCGTCATCATGCAAGCGGTCAGACAAGTGAAAATTATGGTCAGTAAAGAAAGCTTTGGCAGCAAGCGCCTCTCGGTGGATGCTGCAGTGTACACAAGTGGCATCAAGAGCAACTGCTTGCAACTGCTTCCACATCAGTACAGATACCAACACATCTTGACTTCCAAAGTCCATTTAATGTCACAAAGCTGTCCAGTACTTAAAAATATATACTCTCCTGTTGTCCTGGTATCCAGTGGTTTCCAGTGGTGTCTCTGTCCAGTGTCTATGTTGTTTTGCCCATCTTAATCTTTTATTTTTATTGGCCAGTCTGAGATATGGCTTTTTCTTTGCATCTCTGCCTAGAACGCCAGCATTCCGGAGTCGCCTCTTCACTGTTGACGTTGAGACAAGTATTTTGCAGGTACTATTTAATGAAGCTACCAGTTGAGGACTTGTGAGGCATCTGTATTTTCTTTTAAAGCAATATATAAAGTAAATTGTGGTGAGAATACTGGAAATACTTTTAGCGGTTGATCTGCTTCTGTTAAGTGGGTGGCAATGTGTGCTCTTTTCGAAGAATGGGTCCTGGCCTTTCGGGGGGACTAGGGATCCGGGGGGACGGGGTTGGTCTGCCGGTCACTGAGATGACAACCCAACTTGGGCGGGGTTTTGCTGGGTAGAGTATTGGAGAACATTTGGTGGGTTAGTAGCAATATGCAAAATATCATGGTACAGCTATATGGACACTCAATCACTATTGTACTTTTTAATGGTAAATTTACAAACATATTATGATGAATATATTTGAAACTTGTATGTTAAATGTATGTTAAATGGTGAAATAAGTATAGTCAGATAATTGTAATGGCTTAGCAGTTAATAAGAACAGAATAACAATATTTACCTGGGTCAAAGAGAAGGAATATATTTTCGATTGTTCACAGGACACTCATTCAACATGTCGTGTCTTTGGCTATTCTGGATTAAGTGATATGACATGCTATTCTATAAAAGAAAATATCCGTAATTAATATTACCTGATTGAGCTAATCATGTAAATGTAATTAACTAGAGAGTCGGGCACCACAAAATAATATTTATCGAGCTGTTATCTTCCGAATAAACTCTTAAAGACCTAGAAATATTTGACATCAATTGCAGTCAATATTAATCGTCACCTTTATTCAGTCTCATCTGAAAGTTGTAAATTCTTGGATCTTCACGAACCCTGGATAACAAGTTGAATCAGCAATGCAAAATTGGGTTTCATTATTTATTTACTAAATATCTAACTAATCAAAACAGAATTACATATACACAGAAATATTCATACCTTGATTACAAATTACGTCATAAAGGAAAATGTCCCTAGCAGGCGGAACAGATATGACAGCTGGTTACACAAAAGTAAAAACCTGGGTTTGAGTGAAAGAGCGGGAAGACTGAGGACCAAAGGAAGAAACTGTGCTATCGTAAATACAGTATTGTATGCATTCTAAATTACCGCCCATTTGGAAAAGAAAAATGAAAGAAATATTTACTCTGAGCTGCGGTAGGTTGGTGGTAGATGGAAGGCCGTGTTGCCAAACCGAGTCCTTTGTCCTTTGAAGAATGTCTCTGGTGGTCAATTGGATACGTTGTAGTAACATCGTTGTGTGATAGACGGGATACTCTGTCTGTTCCTTCCTAACCCTCGTTTGCAGCTGCTGTTGCTAACTCAACAGCTAGGAGGTATCACTTCTGTAGTGAATAAGAGTTCAAAGTTCATACCATTCGCAACCAAAACTCACGCTGATGTTGGCTTAGTTCTGTAGTTACAGTGCCTTGCGAAAGTATTCGGCACCCTTGAACTTTGCGACCTTTTGCCACATTTCAGGCTTCAAACATGAAGATATAAAACTGTATTTTTTTGTGAAGAATCAACAACAAGTGGGACACAATCATGAAGTGGAACGACATTTATTGGATATTTCAAACTTTTTTAACAAATCAAAAACTGAAAAATTGGGCGTGCAAAATTATTCAGCCCCTTTACTTTCAGTGCAGCAAACTCTCTCCAGAAGTTCAGTGAGGATCTCTGAATGATCCAATGTTGACCTAAATGACTAATGATGATAAATACAATCCACCTGTGTGTAATCAAGTCTCCGTATAAATGCGCCTGCACTGTGATAGTCTCAGAGGTCCGTTAAAAGCGCAGAGAGCATCATGAAGAACAAGGAACACACCAGGCAGGTCCGAGATACTGTTGTGAAGAAGTTTAAAGCCGGATTTGGATACAAAAAGATTTCCCAAGCTTCAAACATCCCAAGGAGCACTGTGCAAGCGATAATATTGAAATGGAAGGAGTATCAGACCACTGCAAATCTACCAAGACCTGGCCGTCCCTCTAAACTTTCAGCTCATACAAGGAGAAGACTGATCAGAGATGCAGCCAAGAGGCCCATGGTCACTCTGGATGAACTGCAGAGATCTACAGCTGAGGTGGGAGACTCTGTCCATAGGACAACAATCAGTCGTATATTGCACAAATCTGGCCTTTATGGAAGAGTGGCAAGAAGAAAGCCATTTCTTAAAGATATCCATAAAAAGTGTTGTTTAAAGTTTGCCACAAGCCACCTGGGAGACACACCAAACATGTGGAAGAAGGTGCTCTGGTCAGATGAAACCAAAATTGAACTTTTTGGCAACAATGCAAAACGTTATGTTTGGCGTAAAAGCAACACAGCTCATCACCCTGAACACACCACCCCCACTGTCAAACATGGTGGTGGCAGCATCATGGTTTGGGCCTGCTTTTCTTCAGCAGGGACAGGGAAGATGGTTAAAATTAATGGGAAGATGGATGGAGCCAAATACAGGACCATTCTGGAAGAAAACCTGATGGAGTCTGCAAAAGACCTGAGACTGGGACGGAGATTTGTCTTCCAACAAGACAATGATCCAAAACATAACGCAAAATCTACAATGGAATGGTTCAAAAATAAACATATCCAGGTGTTAGAATGGCCAAGTCAAAGTCCAGACCTGAATCCAATCGAGAATCTGTGGAAAGAACTGAAAACTGCTGTTCACAAATGCTCTCCATCCAACCTCACTGATCTCGAGCTGTTTTGCAAGGAGGAATGGGAAAAAAAATTCAGTCTCTCGATGTGCAATACTGATAGAGACATACCCCAAGCGACTTACAGCTGTAATCGCAGCAAAAGGTGGCGCTACAAAGTATTAACTTAAGGGGGCTGAATAATTTTGCACGCCCAATTTTTCAGTTTTTGATTTGTTAAAAAAGTTTGAAATATCCAATAAATGTCGTTCCACTTCATGATTGTGTCCCACTTGTTGTTGATTCTTCACAAAAAAATACAGTTTTATATCTTTATGTTTGAAGCCTGAAATGTGGAAAAAGTTCGCAAAGTTCAAGGGGGCCGAATACTTTCGCAAGGCACTGTAACTCCTCTCCCTGTTCAGGCGGCTCTCGCGGTTGGCGTCGCCGGTTTACTAGCCGCCACCGATCCCTTTTCTGTTTGTTTTGTCTGTGATTCTTTTCACACCTGATTTCATTTGCGTTTATTTCTGTGTGTATAAAGGTAACCTGTTTCCTGCCTTAGTTCGTGCGGGATTAGACTTGTGTGTCTTGTGCTCGACTGTATTTGATGTTTGTTGTTTTCACGGTTACGCACGTGTATGTAAAGTGTCGGAACAGTGTTTGTTCCTCCGTGCAAGTTCTGAGTATCAAGAGCGTAGTTTTGTATTTTCGTCTGTGCCATTTTTGTATTGGTGGACTATATGATTAAACACGCTTCTCAGACATCCCTGCTCTCCTGCGCCTGACTCCTACACCTCTCACCGAGATGCACGCTATCACAAACAGATCCACCAGGTGGATGGATGATATTAAAACTGTTTTTGGACCATAAAGAGATATGGCTCATTAACCTTTACGGACCAAATAATGATGATCCACACTTCTTTGAAAATATAATAAATAAATTATTAACCCTGCAAGCAATACATGACTATTATTATGGTAGAAGATTATAATACTGTTTTAAATACCTCTATGGACCATAAAATAAATCACTCTACAAACTATCACCCTCATGCTCTTAACAGGATTGGCACGCAAAGGGATCACTAAGAATTTAAGGAAATCATGAATGTCATGGGTATATTTGAACTAATGGATATATGGAGGCTTAAATATCCTGACCTAGTGAGATATACAGCTAAAGTTGGAAGTTTACATACACTTAGGTTGGAGTCATTAAAACTTGTTTTTAAACCACTCCACAAATTTCTTGTTAACAAACTCTAGTTTTTGCAAGTCGGCTAGGACATCTACTTTGTGCATAACAAAAGTCATTTTTCCAACAACTGTTTACAGACAGATTATTTCACTTGTAATTAACTGTATCACAATTCCAGTTGGTCAGAAGTTGACATACACTAAATTGACTGTGCCTTTAACCTCTTGAGCTTACTTGAGACGCAGACGTCTCACCTAGAGCTCTAGAAATGCACATGCGCGACGCTATATGCTAATGGTATTAGTTAAAACGCAAACGTTCATTAAAATACACATGTTTGGTATTAAAATAAAGCTACAGTCATTGTGAATCTAGCCACCGTGTCAGATTTTTAAAATGCTTTTCGGCGAAAGCATGAGAAGCTATTATCTGATAGCATGCAACACCCCAAAAGACCCGTAGGGGATGTAAACAAAAGAATTAGCATAGTCGGCGCTACACAAACCGCACAATAAAATATAAAACATTAATTACCTTTGACCATCTTCTTTCTTTGCACACCTTGATGTCCCATAATCAATACTGGGTCTTTTTTGGATTAAATCGGTCCATATATAGCCTAGATATCGATCTATGAAGACTGTGTGGAAAACGGAAAAAAGAGCGTTTCATAACGTAACGTCATTTTTTAAAAGTTAAAAATTCAACGATAAACTTTTACAAAACACTTCGAAATACCTTTCTAATGCAACTTTAGGTATAACTACACGTTAATAAGCTATAAAAATCATCAGGAGGCGATGTAAATTCGATAGCCTGCCGTGTGGAAAAATGTCCGGAGAAAAAGGCAGACAATGCCTCGGGTCGGTGGTCGGAGAGAATCGGTTCCCTTTGGGCGGATCTACCAAGAATCAATTCAGATTCAAATGAGGAGACTCTATAGATCCTGTGGTAGCTGTAGGTACTGCAAGCTTGGCCTAATATATTACGGTTCACCTTTAACAATTCATGGGAGTGGCGCATGGATACTTTTTCCATCTCCAGTGATCAGATTTTCCTGCGCTTTTCGATGAAACAGACGTTCTGTTATAGTCACAGCCGTGATTTAAACAGTTTTGGAAACGTCTGAGTGTTTTCTATCCACACATACTAATCATATGCATATACTATATTCCTGGCCTGAGTAGCAGGACGCCAAAATGTTGCGCGATTTTTAACAGAATTTCCGAAAAAGTAGGGGGGAAGCTTAAGTTAAACAGCATTGAAAATTCCAGAAAATCTGTCATAGCTTTAGAAGCTTCTGGTAGGCAAATTTACATCATTTGAGTCAATTGGAGGAGTACCTTCTGCGGATGTATTTCAAGGCCTACCTTCAAACTCAGTGCCTCTTTGCTTGACATCATGGGGAAATCAAAAGAAATCAGCCAAGACCTCAGAAAAAAATTGTAGACCTCCACACGTCTGGTTCATCCTTGGGAGCAATTTCCAAACGCCTGAAGGTTCTAAGTTAATCTGGACAAACAGTAGTACGCAAGTATAAACACCATGGGACCACGCAGCCGTCTTACCGCTCATGTCCATGTCCTGTCTCCTCGAGAAGAACGTAATTTGGTGCGAAAAGTGCAAATCAATCCCAGAACAACAGCAAAGGACCCTGTGAAAATGATGGGGGATACAGCTACAAAAGTATGTATATCCACAGTAAAATGAGTCCTATAAGTTATTTTTGGAGAAATGTCCTCTGGTCTGATGCAACAAAAATAGAACTGTTTGGCCATAATGAGCCGAAGAATACCATCCCAAACGCGAATCACAGGTCTGACAGCATCATGTTGTGGGGGTGCTTTGCTGCAGGAGGCACTGGTGCACTTCACAAAATAGATGGCTACATGAGGTAGGAAAATTAAGTGAATATATTGAAGAAACATCTCAAGACATCAGTCAGGAAGAGGTTAAAGCTTGGTTGCAAATGGGTCTTCCAAATGGACAATGACAACAAGCATACTTCCAAAGTTGTGACAAAATGGCTTAAGGACAACAAAGTCAAGGTATTGAAGTGGCCATCACAAAGCCCTGACCTCAATTCTATAGAGAATTTGTGGGCAGAACTGAAAAAGTGTGCGAGCAAGGAGGTCTATAAAACTGACTCAGTTACACCAGTTTGGTCAGGAGGAATGGGCCAAAATTCACCCAACTTATTGTGGGAAGCTTGTGGAAGGCTACCCGAAACATTTAACCCATATTCAAGCTGAAATAAATAATTCTCTCTCCAATTATTCTGACATTTCACATTCTTATATGCCATGTCTGTCACATAGAGCCATGAAGGTCCGGATAGCTTTTAAAAACTGAATTTTGTGTTTTCTTGGGTTAACTTTGTGCAATATTAAAATTTGTTTGATGATCTGAAAAATGTAAGTGTGACAAATGTGCAAAAAAATAAGAAATCAGGAAGGGGGCAAATACTTTTTCACAGCACTGTATATTATAACATATATATATATATATATTTGCAAAAAAAGATATGGGGGATTGGAAGTGATGCAGACAACTACATTGATGGAAGCCACAATCTATCTGCATTATTAAAGCTGATCTACAGGTTTTGTCATCATTCTATAATTGTGTTAATTGTTACAGATGGAGCTTCAGTTTCTAAGAACCGGGTTACATCTTGCCTGAACTGATTTGGGGGAAAAGTTTCTCTATGCAAGCTTTAAATACATCTTTCCCAACTAACATTGGATGCTCTCAGATTCACCACATTCCTTTTGCAAATTAAGGCTATCCAGAAATGAGTTCCACAAGCAACAATGTCATTATTACCAAAGTGGTGGCTTCGGCCAGCTAAATCACAAAATATTTTCTGCTTGAACTGCTGGACACATTACTTGTTGTATATCTCCCACTCCCTCTCCAGGGAAGCATGTGCTGCTCTGTGGTCCTTAATGTACGAAAACAGACAAGCTAAGCCAAATCGGTCTCATTATATTTTGAGAGGCCCAGAGAAACAAATGATGATATTTTAACGTAGATCCTTCCCATAGTTCCATTTGTTGAGGAAAGGCCCATCAGGAATTGTCTTATTGTCCTTGTATGTGTCTTCCTAAAAACATCTCACAAAATGTTGGCTTGAAGCTTGTGAGAATACACAGAGGGGACAGTTACACAGAATGCACAGTATGGTATCACACTGAAATGTCTGCTCAAATCCTTATCACATTTGAAAGGGGGGTTCCAAGGCTAGGAGTGTGTCTTCATATTTAGACATAGCTCGCTACTAATCAGCTGATAGACCATGGGTAGAGAGAGAGCTGAGCTGACAATAACAGCATCGAAATTTGTTATAAACAGCCCGATGGGCTAAGAAGCTATTTAAAATGGTTTTAGACAGAGTCATAGAGGTGCTTGCAACAGCTACAGTAACACAACAGCAGTAGTCTTCACATCCCATTAAACATATTTAACATGAAACGTGGGCATGTGAAGTTTAGTTTTGTAATAAGGTCTGACACGGGAGGGGTTTTAACAATTCATTATGTTACATAATTTATTCATCATTCACTACAGGTAATAGAAACCACACATGTTCTGTGATACTGGATCACGGCACATTTCATACACATGAAATAAAAACGTATCCACATATAAACATCTGGTTGGCAGAAAACAGACTATTCTATTGTCGCAACCGTCCGAGAAGTGAAATGCTGCCACCCCCTCCGAATTAATTAGTTACTAAGGCTTCATTTTAATCACTTACGGTGAACTAAACAATTTGTCTGGCCAATAATTTCAAGGACGCTTAGGAGGACCCCCAGAGCCTACTATACTGTATGTACTTAAACTCTGAAGTTGCCATGGTAACACAGCCAGGTAGAAGAAAATGGATGAATGGAGCATGGAGATGGGGATGACAGGTATTTCTTTCCCATTCCTCGACTTATTTACTATACCGTATCTCCCCAGCCACAGCGTCAGCAAATATTATTTTTTAAGCAGTTCTGTGTTGTCTTTGTCTGAAAGTGGAGGCAATGTGTTAGAGCAACTTTATTGAATTAGTTGGTTAGGCTTTTTTTTTTGGTAAAGAAATTATGTGTACGGTTGATTTTCTGCAGAAATTTACCAGGCTGAGCTATAGATGATGCTCTGGCAGGTAGAGAGACGTACAACTCAGTAATGCCCAGGATTTCAGTCTAATGTGAAAAAAAGGATCAATTTATCACACAGCTGAAACATTTTGAGTTTGTTTGGCTGGAGAGTTTAACTGTTAGTTTGGGGAGAACTTGTCAAATCCACAACACAATTGCAAAAATGTTACACTTTCCTAAATGTGTAGAAATACGTTGCAATAAATACATTAAATGGTGTTAGGAAATGAATACCTTGAGGCAACAATCAGCATTGAGACTTTAGGGAACACCTAAATCAAAATGAATTTAGATGAGTTATGAATGTGTATATTATGCCTCATCCACCCACTCAATTTTTATTTAATTTCATTTAGATAATTAAACCAATTTGTCAACTCTCTGTCAAAACATTGAACTTAATATACATTTAATTCTTTGAAGTAAAGAAAACATTTTTTTATGAAGATTCAATATCCTTCTGGAAAAAATGCAATTACTTTTTAATTACGATTTACGTAATGAGAAAACAGTTTGTTTTATTTGGTTGACAGGCCCCATTATTAAACCTATTTGAAATGTAAGACTTAACAATGTCTAGTACTGTATAGTGCATGACACCTAATGTTTGATAACAATCAATAATATAAAAAAAATAAAAAAATTAAAAGTGGCTCAAAGGACTTTTAGTGAGACAGCAAATGTATGGGAGCTTCAGAGAATACACAAACAACAGGTGTTCTTGGAAATTGGCATTTAAAAAATAACTTGCTATTGTTGCCGGTGAGAACATTACATCTCCTTTGAGAGTAGAGCAAGGAAAGATAAGGTAACTTGGTGCCACAACAATCCTGAATGTAATAAAAACTCATCTTTACAGCAGCAATAGAAACAATAACAAAGTGTTTTCCTCATCCCTGTTTCAGTAAAAAGCTGAGGGATGGGGCTGGATAAATGTAGCCACTCTCAAATTGTTACATCTGCCGCTGCCACGCCCTCTACTGCTCATCCTGTGTCTCCTTGACCTGCAGCCACTCCCCCAGTGTCCTCTCCATCTGTGTGTGTGTGTGTGTGGGTGTGATTGTGATTGTGTGGTCGGAGACAGGTGTGCTGGCGTCAGAGCCGATCAACCCCAGTTGCAACCTGTTCCATAATCAAGACCTCTACATATACTCAGTCCTGCCTCTTCCACACTGCCAGATCGTAATCTCCGCTCAGTCAGTCTACGTTTCTAGCTGTTTGTCACTTTTTAGATCCTGTTGTGCCTGTTTTCCTTGCCTGATATTGTTTTTCTCTCCGCTACAGTTTACTTGCTCTGACTCTGGTCCCTGTCTCCAGTCCCACATCTTGTCATTCTGCTACTCTGTCCTGGATTCCCCACTCTACTACTCCCTTGGATTCCCCTCCGGACCTGCTTACCCTGTCCCAACCCCTCTCGCTCCAGCCTCAGCCTCCGCACCTGTTTTTTTACAATCCGCCCGAGCTTCCCTTGACCCACACTCCATCATACCATGTGTTTCAATAAATACCTTGGTTACTTCATCCCAGTCTCCTCGCCTGAGTCTGCTCTTGGGTTCCCCTGTTCCACTCCGCGTAACACAAATAGACAGAGCTATGGATACAAGGACTGACAATCCATGATATAAACATTATCATTTTAAACATTTGTTATGCTATATTGTGTTTGTTTACAATTGCAATAACTAAAGTTATGTTATGTGAATATAGGTTGTTGAAAACCAATTGAAATGGACAATTAAAGAACAAAACCAATCATACTTTGTTCACCCGTACAACTTTTCCTCTTTATTTATTTGAATTGATAGACCTCAGTGTATATCAGTTATTTTACATACCCGTTGTATGGAAAGTTATGATCAAATAGAAGTTAATTTGCACCTATAATTGATATTTTGTAGCATTTTTTGCTCTGGTGAATCATTGGCAGTGAATTAAATCCGTTTTACATCAATGACTGATGAAATGTATGGTAAGCTGTTGATTATCTTGTAAATATATTTTTTTCACAATCAAACACGCAAACGAGGAAACTGACAAATGTGTGTGACTTGGGGCTTTGAAGCGTTACAGATTGCCCAGATAGAAATGTAAAGGTAATTCCCGATTGAGCCGACATATGCAGAGTTTTACCGTGAATGCAGTCTCCGCTAACGTGGCAACTTTGCCTTTTGATTTAAATCACTTGGTATGGATTGAAAAGCACCCTTGATGAATTAATCATATTTGGAGGTTATCATCCCACTGCTGTTGGGGCTAGGGGGCAGCATTTTCACTTTTGGATGAAAGGCGTGCCCAGAGTAAACTGCCTCCTACTCTTTCCCAGAAGTTTCTAAAGTTTCTAAAACTGTTTGAATTATGTCTGTGAGTATAACAGAACTCATATGGCAGACAAAAACATGAGAAGAAATCCAAACAGGAAGTGAGAACTCGATTTTGAAAACAGTGCCATTTGATGACCGTTTTAGATATGGATGTGCATGCACTTCCTAGGGCTTCCACAAGATGGCACCGTCTTTAGATTCTGGTTGTATGATTCTACTATAAAGGAGGGGCTCATAATAGCTCTTTGAGTGAGTGGTCTGGCAGAAAGCCTCGGTCTCATTGCACGCCATCACGAGAGTGTCCTCCCGTTCCTATGCTTTTCTTCAGACAATGAAATTCTCCGGTTGGAACCTTATTGCTGATTAATGTTTAAAACATCCTAAATATGGATTGCATACATCATTTGGCTTGTTTCTACGACCTGTAACGGAACTTTTTGAGTTTTTGTCTGGAGGAATTGCTTGTGCTTTTTGAGGCTTGAATGCTGGGCTGAACAAGCTAACAACAAGTGGCTAAATGATGGGCTTTATTTATTTTTACCTTTATTTAACCAGGCAAGTCAGTTAAGAACACATTCTTATTTTCAATGACGGCCTAGGAACAGTGGGTTAACTGCCTGTTCAGGGGCAGAACGACAGATTTGTACCTTGTCAGCTCGGGGGTTTGAACTTGCAGTAACTTCCGGTTACTAGTCCAATGCTCTAACCACTAGGCTACCCCGCCGCCCCATGAGCACATAGCAACAACAGATGCAAATCAATAAGATACATTTTTGTATGAATGTGGAATGGGAAAAAAATGTGCGAATTGACAAACATATAGAGGGCATGCGTTTGACAGTTCCATAGTAAAGGTATTATTAATCATGTGCTGTTTATAGAAGTGCAATACCTTGTGTAGGGCCTCAAATAACCTGAAATGGAAATCTACAGACAGTAATTTATAATTGTCTGGGATGATTGGATCACATTAACATTCTCATTGTCACTGTCGTCATAATGAGGAGACCAAGGCGCAGCGTGATAAGCGTACATAACTCTTTTAATAAAGAGAGAACACTGAACAAAACAAACCGTGAAGCTATATGACTAGTGCAAACAGGCAACTAAACATAGAATAACAACCCAAAAAATATCCAAGGAATATGGCTACCTAAATATGGTCCCCAATCAGAGACAATGATAACCATCTGCCTCTGAGAACCAATGAAGGCAACCATAGACATAAAAACACCTAGATATGAAAAAACCCATAAACATACAAAAAACCCTAGCCAATAAACTACACAAACCACCCTTGTCACAACCTGACCTAACCAAATAATAAAGAAAACAAAGATAACTAAGGTCAGGCGTGACAGTACCCCCCCCCCAAAGGTCCGCAAACCTAAATCTGGGTGGGCATCTAACCTTGGTGGCGGCTTTGGTTCTGGATGCCATCACCCTTCTTTACTCTGAGTCCGCTTTTGTATCACTGACCCGTGGATCATCGTCGGAGGCTCTGGACTGCGAATCCTTGCCGTAGGCCCCGGGCTGGGGATCCTCGCTGCGTGGATCATCGCTGGAGGTCCCGGACTGTGGCCCGTCGCTGGAGGTTCCGGACTGTGAACTGTTGCCGGGCGCTCTGGACTGGGTATTGTCGCCGGACGCTCTGGACTGGGTACTGTCGCCGGACGCTCTGGACTGCTGAGGCGCACTGTAGGCCTGGTGCGTGGTGCCGGCAGTGGTATTATCGGGCTGGGGACATGTACCTCAGCGCGAGTGCGGGGAGCAGGAACAGGGTGTACTGAACTGCCGAGGCGCACTATAGGCCTGGTGCGTGGTGCCGCCACTGTTGGTACCGGGCTGGGGACACGCACCTAAGGGCGAGTGTGGGGAGGAGGAACAGGACGTACTGGACTGTGGAGGCGTACTGGAGGTCTGTAGTGTAGAGCTGACATAACCCGTCCTGGCTGGATGTTTATTTTTGCCCTGCAAATGCAGGGCGCTGGCACAGGACGTACTGGGCTGTATAGACTCACCGGAGACACAGTACGCAAAGCCGGCGCAGGATATCCTGATCCAAGGAGGTACACTGGAGACCAGGAGCGCTGAGCCGGCACCCTCCTTCCTGGCTGGATGCCCAGTAGAATAGCGCACTGGAGACACCGTGTGCTCCACAGCATAACACGGTCCCACAGTAAGCACAAGGAGTTGGCTCAGGTCTCCGACCTGACTCATGCAATCTCCTCGTATGTGTCCACCCCCAAAAAATGTTGGGGCTGCCCCTCAGGCTTCCGTGCTAGCCGTGCACCCTCATATCATCGCCGTTCCTCCCATGCTATCTCCACCTGCCTCCATGGTAGGCAATCCTCTCCTTCCAGTATTTCCTCCTAAATCCAGGATCCTTTACCGTTCAGTATTTCGTCCCATGTCCATGCTGTCTGCTCCCTCAAACGCTGCTCCTCCTTTTCACGCTGCTTGGTCCTTTTATGGTGGGTTGTTCTTTCACGGTCGTCATAATGAGGAGACCAAGGCGCAACGTGATAAGCGTACATAACTCTTTTAATAAAGAGAGAACACTGAACAAAACTATACAAAACAACAAAACGAAGCTTGACGCTATATGACTAGGGCAAACAGGCAACTAAACATAGAATAACAACCCACAAACTATCCAAGGAATATGGCTACCTAAATATGGTCCCCAATCAGAGACAACGATAAACAGCTGCCTCTGATTGAGAACCAATCTAGGCAACCATAGACATAAAAACACCTAGACTAGATAACCCATAAACATACAAAAACCCTAGACAATACAAAAACTACACAAACCACCCTTGTCACACCCTGACCTAACCAAATAATGAAGAAAACGAAGAACTAAGGTCAGGGCGTGATACTCATTACCTTTCATGCAAACAGAAATGTTTAATTCTAAATAGAGGCTATTTGGATTGAAGCATGCTCACCTGTCTGCTCACATACAAAACTACGCTTGTTATGGCTGCAATCCCGATATCGGGATCGATATGACAACTACCAGTGAAAATAGAGGGCGCCAAATTCAAACCCCAGAAATCTCAAAATTACAATTCCTAAAACACACGTGTCTTATATCATTTTAAAGCTATTCTCGTTGTTAATCGCACCCAAGTGTCTGACTTCAAATAGGCTTTTCAGCGAAAGCACTACAAACGATTATGTTAGGTCTCAAACCACAATAAGCACAGCAATTTTCCAGCAAAATATAGCATTCACAAAAAGCATGAATAAAGATAAAAATTCATCAATAACCTTGAATTATCTTCATCAGATGACACTCATAGGACTTCATGTTACACAATACATGCATGTTTTGTTTGATAAAGTTCATATTTATTTCAAAAAATCTGCATTTACATTGGCTATTTAGATTCACTAGTTCCAAAAACATCAAGTGATTTTGCCTAGCACATCGTTTCAACAGAAATACTCATCATAAATGTAGATGATAATACAAGTTATACACATGGAATTATAGATATACCTCTCCTTAATGCAACCGCTGTCAGATTTTTTTTAACGTTTATGGAAAAAGCAACCCATGCAATAATCTGAGACGGCACTCAGAACAGTACCCAAATTAGCCTCCATGTTGGAGTCAACAGAAACCAGAAAATACATGATAAATGTTTCCTTACCTTTGATGAACTTCATCAGAATGCAGTCCTAGAAATCCCAGGTCCACAATAAATGCTTGATTTGTTCGAAAATGTCTGTCATTTATGTCCAATTAGCTACTTTGGTTAGCGCGTTTGGTAAACAATTCCAAAGTCACAAAGCGCGTCCACTGTAACGTGACAAAATGTCCCAAAGTTCCATAACAGTCAGTAGAAACATGTCAAACGATGTACTGAATCAATCTTTAGAATGTTGTTTACATATATCTTGAATAATGTTCCAACTGGAGAATTAGAATGACTTCAGATGAGCGATGGAACGCAGGTCCTTCATCTGTGAATGTGCCTGGTGAAAGCATGTTCACTCATGGCTGTGGTGACTATTTCCTGTGTCAATCGACCCCCCTTCACATTAGAGTCATCAGACAAAGTTCTATTGACTGCTGACATCTAGTGGAAGGCGTAGGAAGTGAAAACTCATCCATATCTCGTTGTAATTTCAATGAGACCTTGGTTGAAAATCTGCCACCTCCTGAAAAAAAAACAGGAAGTGGAATTTCTCAGGTTTTTGCCTGCTATATGAGTTCTGTTATACTCACAGACATAATTCAAACAGTTTTAGAAACTTCAGAGTGTTTTCTATCCAATACTAACAATATTATGCAAATATTAGCAACTATGACTGAGGGGGCTTCAGGGGGCTTCAGCATTCCTAGCATTCCTGGGATTGCCAGTGGAGCCACAGCTACGGTTCTCTCTGCAACCGCACGGCAAGCGGTACTGGAGCGCCAAGTCTAGGTCCAAGAGGCTTCTAAACAGATTCTACCCCCAAGCCATTAGACTACTGAACATCTAATCAAATGGCTACCCAGACTATTTGCTGCTACCCTATCTATGCATAGTCACTTTAATAGCCGATAAGTCACATTTAGGTAGCTTGTCTTCCTTAAGTCAATGATAAAGCAAAATAAGGACAATAGTCCAAAAATCAAGAATTACCAGGATTTTGAGCATCTCCGTTGTCTAATCTACAGTATGTATGCCTGGCCCTGCATGCAAGCAACAATCTTGCTAGTATGTAAGTTAATTTACCTTGATAGTATTAACACAGTCCAATGTGTTTCCATGGCTGTTATATTTTACATGTTTTTTCAGCAGGGCTTTTAATAAAACACAAGAGGGTGCCGTTCACTGTAGCAAGCTGTATGAAAGTTTGAGGCTAACTATATGATATAATATGGCCGGGGTTCGAGGCTACCGACGTTAGCGAAATTAGCTAGCAAAATATCTGACTTAGCTTATGCTAAGCACTGCTGATCCTGGTGCTAAATTAATGTTAGCTGAATTGTACAGCCAGTGATGAGAAACAGATCCCTCCACTGTAAACAAGCTGATTAACTTTACTATTCAGTAACAACAAATTTCAAAGACAAAACCGTGACCTTGTAAAGGTTCAAACTCTGCTTGAAGTGGAAAAGGAAGTTCCTTCAAACTGTGAAATCTGGTTGAAAGGAGGGGCTAGGACAATTGGCTAGTAAAATTAGCATATTAAGGAACGCGTTAAGATAGCGTGTGTAGGTGTATATGTGTTAACTTGATGTGTGCAGGACCGCTTGCAGCTGTTTATTTAGCACATGTTGAACCACCTGCAAGCACATTTGCACGCGCTTATTTGACACGTGTAGGCGTTAATTTAGCGCGTGAAGACGTTAATTTGATGCGCACAGGTTTTAATTTAGCGCCTGCACCTGTTTACTTTACACACGCAGCATTTAAAAGATCGCGTTTTGACCATGTGCTTTAGGACCCAATTGGCGTTCCATAGACAGTAAAGCCCCTTACTCACAGCAACTATGCGTCCATCAATGGCATCTTGTCTGGAAGTACCCCAGGCTAGGGGAAGAGATGTTAATGTGATGCTATTTAATGTTAATGTTTTAACACACTGATGACATGTGAGGGGACATCTGCCTGCCTTGCCCAAGGGTCCTCAGGATGAATCTCAGGGTGAATCAGATCAAGGTCAGAGTGTTCAAGTGTTTGGTTAGGGACAGACGCTTAGCCGGGGTATTACACGTGTGTGTGTGTGTGTTTGTGTGTATGTGTGTGTGTGCATGGGCGTGAGTACCTGACCTGGGGTTCAGGGCTCATTTCAATCTGTTTTGCGGAAGTTTAGCACTACAGCGTGATTGAAATTGAAAGGCAATGTTCCTGCGTTAGCGGACACTGCGTTTATGGTAAACAATGCATTTTTCGGGTTAAATCAGAAATTACCTTTACATGTTTATCGTGTAATCTGTAACACTTCAGCGAAACAGATTGAATAGATCCCTCCCACTGGGCACACCATGTCATTTCAACGTGGATAATTGGATAATATTTGGTAGAGACATTGATCAATGAGATTACAATCTATATTGACCCACTCAAAAAGACAGCCAAAAGTTAGTTGAATTTCCAATGTTAACACTATGCTTTCAATCATCTCAAAGCACAACCAAATCCACAATAGAAAAACAGTCTGATTTTTGGTTCAGTTGTCACCCAAATGTCTATCACTGCTCTTTCAGCAATTTAAAAGCACACAATGTGCTTTTAAATGGGAATGCAAATCGGAATACGATGTCAGATATTTTGTATATTTATACAACAGATGAATATGTTATCACTGTTTTTTAGGGTTGAATGGCGGGAACCTGGTTACCGAGATTTAAGGTGATTTACCGCCCAAAACCATTCCCTTTTCCTGGGAAAAATAACTGTGAGAAACCAGTAAATGATCAGAAATGATTTATATGAACAGCATGGCGGATAATGGAACTGTTAGATTAGGTGCGACATCTAAATGTGGCTTCTCTACGGCTTCTGCAAAATTAATCAACGCTCAGGGTGGGGACAAACAGCCCATCTCAGTATGGAGCACAGCTCACAATGCATGTAGACCTATCATCTCATCATAGTAACATTTTTTATTGTGACAGGTATGCCTACATTTGCTGCAGCATAGCCTATTTTACAGTAATATAAAAACTGAAGTTAATTTAATTTACCCATCTCCATCTAGATTTCGGGGGTCACCTTGTTTTCAATTGTAAAGATTATAATCAAATCAAATCAAATCAAATTTATTTATACAGCCCTTCGTACATCAGCTGATATCTCAAAGTGCTGTACAGAAACCCAGCCTAAAACCCCAAACAGCAAGCAATGCAGGTGTAGAAGCACGGTGGCTAGGAAAAACTCCCTAGAAAGGCCAAAACCTAGGAAGAAACCTAGAGAGGAACCAGGCTATGTGGGGTGGCCAATCCTCTTCTGGCTGTGCCGGGTGGAGATTATAACAGAACATGGCCAAGATGTTCAAATCCGAAATTCCTTTTTGATACTGTCGCAAAGCTAACTAAAAAGCAGCATTCCCCAAGAGAGGATGACTTTCACTTTAGCAGTGATAAATTCATGAACTTCTTTGAGGAAAAGATTATGATTATTAGAAAGCAAATTACGGACTCTTCTTTAAACCTGCGTATTCCTCCAAACCTCAGTTGTCCTGAGTCTGCACAACTCTGCCAGGACCTAGGATCAAGAGAGACGCTCAAGTGTTTTAGTACTATATCTCTTGACACAATGATGAAAATAATCATGGCCTCTAAACCTTCAAGCTGCATACTGGACCCTATTCCAACTAAACTACTGAAAGAGCTGCTTCCTGTGCTTGGCCCTCCTATGTTGAACATAATAAACGGCTCTCTATCCACTGGATGTGTACCAAACTCACTAAAAGTGGCAGTAATAAAGCCTCTCTTGAAAAAGCCAAACCTTGACCCAGAAAATATAAAAAACTATCAGCCTATATCGAATCTTCCATTCCTCTCAAAAATTTTAGAGAAGGCTGTTGCTCAGCAACTCACTGCCTTCCTGAAGACAAACAATGTATACGAAATGCTTCAGTCTGGTTTTAGACCCCATCATAGCACTGAGACGGCACTTGTGAAGGTGGTAAATTACATTTTAATGGCATCGGACCGAGGCTCTGCATCTGTCCTCGTGCTCCTAGACCTTAGTGCCGCTTTTGATACCATCGATCACCACATTCTTTTGGAGAGATTGGAAACCCAAATTGGTCTACACGGACAAGTTCTGGCCTGGTTTAGATCTTATCTGTCGGAAAGATATCAGTTTGTCTCTGTGAATGGTTTGTCCTCTGACAAATCAACTGTAAATTTCGGTGTTCCTCAAGGTTCCGTTTTAGGACCACTATTGTTCTCACTATATATTTTACCTCTTGGGGATGTTATTCGAAAACATAATGTAAACTTTCACTGCTATGCGGATGACACACAGCTGTACATTTCAATGAAACATGGTGAAGCCCCAAAATTGCCCTCGCTAGAAGCATGTGTTTCAGACATAAGGAAGTGGATGGCTGCAAACTTTCTACTATTAAACTCGGAGAAAACAGAGATGCTTGTTCTAGGTCCCAAGAAACAAAGAGATATTCTGTTGAATCTGACAATTAATCTTAATGGTTGTACAGTCGTCTCAAATAAAACTGTGAAGGACCTCGGCGTTACTCTGGACCCTGATCTCTCTTTTGAAGAACATATCAAGACCATTTCAAGGGACATCTTTTTTCCATCTACGTAACATTGCAAAAATCAGAAACTTTCTGTCCAAAAATGATGCAGAAAAATTAATCCATGCTTTTGTCACTTCTAGGTTAGACTACTGCAATGCTCTATTTTCCGGCTACCCGGATAAAGCACTAAATAAACTTCAGTTAGTGCTAAATACGGCTGCTAGAATCCTGACTAGAACCAAAAAATTTGATCATATTACTCCAGTGCTAGCCTCTCTACACTGGCTTCCTGTCAAAGCAAGGGCTGATTTCAAGGTTTTACTGCTAACCTACAAAGCATTACATGGGCTTGCTCCTACCTATCTCTCTGATTTGGTCCTGCCGTACATACCTACACGTACGCTACGGTCACAAGACGCAGGCCTCCTAATTGTCCCTAGAATTTCTAAGCAAACAACTGGAGGCAGGGCTTTCTCCTATAGAGCTCCATTTTTATGGAACGGTCTGCCTACCCATGTCAGAGACGCAAACTCGGTCTCAACCTTTAAGTCTTTACTGAAGACTCATCTCTTCAGTGGGTCATATGATTGAGTGTAGTCTGGCCCAGGAGTGGGAAGGTGAACGGAAAGGCTCTGGAGCAACAAACCGCCCTTGCTGTCTCTGCCTGGCCGGTTCCCCTCTTTCCACTGGGATTCTCTGCCTCTAACCCTATTACAGGGGCTGGGTCACTGGCTTACTGGGGCTCTCTCATGCCGTCCCTGGAGGGGGTGCGTCACCTGAGTGGGTTGATTCACTGTTGTGGTCATCCTGTCTGGGTTGGCGCCCCCCTTGGGTTGTGCCGTGGCGGAGATCTTTGTGGGCTATACTCAGCCTTGTCTCAGGATGGTAAGTTGGTGGTTGAAGATATCCCTCTAGTGGTGTGGGGGCTGTGCTTTGGCAAAGTGGGTGGGGTTATATCCTTCCTGTTTGGCCCTGTCCGGGGCTGACCTCGGATGGGGCCACAGTGTCTCCTGACCCCTCCTGTCTCAGCCTCCAGTATTTATGCTGCAGTAGTTTATGTGTCGGGGGCTGGGGTCAGTTTGTTATATCTGGAGTACTTCTCCTGTCCTATTCGGTGTCCTGTGTGAATCTAAGTGTGCGTTCTCTAATTCTCCTTCTCTCTTTCTTTCTCTCTCTCGGAGGACCCGAGCCCTAGGACCTGAGCTCCAGGACTACCTGACATGATGACTCCTTGCTGTCCCCAGTCCACCTGGCCATGCTGCTGTTCCAGTTTCAACTGACCTGAGCCCTAGGACCATGCCCCAGGACTACCTGACATGATGACTCCTTGCTGTCCCCAGTCCACCTGGCCATGCTGCTGCTCCAGTTTCAACTTCCACCTGACTGTGCTGCTGCTCCAGTTTCAACTGTTCTGCCTTATTATTATTCGACCATGCTGGTCATTTATGAACATTTGAACATCTTGGCCATGTTCTGTTATAATCTCCACCTGGCACAGCCAGAAGAGGACTGGCCACCCCACATAGCCTGGTTCCTCTCTAGGTTTCTTCCTAGGTTTTGGCCTTTCTAGGGAGTTTTTCCTAGCCACCGTGCTTCTACACCTGCATTGCTTGCTGTTTGGGGTTTTAGGCTGGGTTTCTGTACAGCACTTTGAGATATCAGCTGATGTACGAAGGGCTATATAAATAAATTTGATTTGATTTGATTTGATTCAAATGTTCATAAATGACCAGCATGGTCGAATAATAATAAGGCAGAACAGTTGAAACTGGAGCAGCAGCACAGTCAGGTGGAAGTTGAAACTGGAGCAGCAGCATGGCCAGGTGGAATGGGGACAGCAAGGAGTCATCATGTCAGGTAGTCCTGGGGCATGGTCCTAGGGCTCAGGTCAGTTGAAACTGGAACAGCAGCATGGCCAGGTGGACTGGGGACAGCAAGGAGTCATCATGTCAGATAGTCCTGGGGCATGGTCCTAGGGCTCAGGTCCTCCGAGAGAGAGAAAGAAAGAGAGAAGGAGAGAATTAGAGAACGCACACTTAGATTCACACAGGACACCGAATAGGACAGGAGAAGTACTCCAGATATAACAAACTGACCCCAGCCCCCCGACACAAACTACTGCAGCATAAATACTGGAGGCTGAGACAGGAGGGGTCAGGAGACACTGTGGCCCCATCCGAGGACAACCCGGACAGGGCCAAACAGGAAGGATATAACCCCACCCACTTTGCCAAAGCACAGCCCCCACACCACTAGAGGGATATCTTCAACCACCAACTTACATAATGTTTTTAATTGCAGATCCAGAGTTTTTTTAAACAGCCTATCACTCTAATACCGTTGCTTTAAATCAGTGTACACACAAGCACTCTCTCTCCATCAACTCCATTCAAATTGCATCCAAAATAGATAATCCTGTACTAGATTGACATATAGCCCTATACAGTGCCTTCGGAAAGTATTCAGACCCGTTGGCTGTTTCCATATTTTGTTAGGTTACAGCCTTATTCCAAAATGTATTATTATTATTATTTTAATCTAATCAATCTACACATAATAACCCATAATGACAAAGCAAAAACAGGTTTCAGAAATGTTTTGCACATTTATGTAAAAAAAACTGAAATATCACATGTACATCCCCACAGCATGATGCTGCCACAACCATGCTTCACTGTAGGGATGGTGTCAGGTTTCCTCCAGATGTGACGCTAGGAACTCTAGGAACTCTAGACTCTGTCAGAGTGACCATGAGGTTCTTGGTCACCTCCCTGACCAAGGCCCTTCTCACCCGATAGCTCAGTTTGGCCGGGCAGGCCAGCTATAGGAAGAGTCTTGGTGGTTTCAATTTCTTCCATTGAAGAATGATGGAGGTCACTGTGTTCTTGGGAATCTTCAATGCTGTAGAATGTTTTTGGTATCCTTCCCCAGATCTGTGCCTCAACACAATCCTGTCTCTGAGCTCTACGGACAATTCATGGCTTGGTTTTGGCTGACATGCACTGTCAACTGTGGAACCTTATATAGACAGGTGTGTGCCTTTCCAAGTCATGCCCAATCAATTGAATTTACCACAGGTGGACTCCGAGTTGTAGAAACATCTCAAGGATGATAAAATGAAACATGATGCACCTAAGCTCAATTTCGAGACTCATAGCAAAGGGTCTGAATACTTATTTTTAGAGTCAATCTTAGACTAAGGCTGTAACGTAACAACATTTGGAAAAAGTCAAGGGGTCTGAATACTTTCCGAATGCACTGTATATTTCAAAATTAAAATCAAACTCGCTAGCCTATACTTGTAACTGTGCTACACCAGAATCGCATGTTCTCTTCTGTTTTATCGTGGTATGAACATCACGGTTTGAACGATGTGCATAATTCCAGTCCATATAATACAGTATAATACAATACAGTACAGTAATACATTAGCATACTGGAGCTAGTTTAATTTATTTACCCAAGAGTGCATTTAACTACCTATTGGCATTCATGTTTTTCTGACGTGTTTAATGTGCAGTAGCCTATATCATACAGTACTGTACACAGTTGAAGTCAGAAGATTACATACACCTTAGCCAAATACATTTAAACTCAGTTTTTCACAATTCCTGACATTTAATCCTAAAAAGAATTCCCTGTCTTAGGTCAGTTAAGATCACCACTTTATTTCAAGAATGTGAAATGTCAGAATAATAGCAGAGATAATGATTTATTTCAGCTTTTATATATGTCATCACATTCCCAGTTGGTCAGACATTTACATAACTCAATTAGTATTTGGTAGCATTGCTTTTAAATTGTTTAACTTGGGTCAAACATTTTGGGTAGCCTTTCACAAGCTTTCCACCATAAGTTCGGTGCATTTTGGGCCATTCCTCCTGACATAACTGGTCTGAGTCAGGTTTGTAGGCCTCCTTGCTCGTACACGCTTTTTCAGTTCGGCCCACAAATTGTCTACATGATTGAGGTCAGGGCTTTGTGATGGCCTCTCCAATACCTTGACTTTGTTGTCCTTAAGCAATTTTGCCACAACTTTGGAAGTATGCTTGGTGTCATTGTTCTTTTGGAAGACCCATTTGTGACCAAGCTTTAACTTCCTGACTGATGTCTTGAGATGTTGCTTCAATATATCCACATAATTTTCCTACCTCATGATGCCATCTATTTTGTGAAGTGGTCCAGTCCCTCCGGCAGCAAAGCACCCCCACAACATGATGCTGCCACCCCTTGCTTCATGGTTGCGATGGTGTTCTTCGGCTTGCAAGCCTCCCTCTTTTTCCTCCAAACATAACGATGGTCATTGTGGCCAAACAGTTTAATCAGATCAGAGGACATTTCTCCAAAAAGTACTATCTGTGTCCAGTTGCAAACCGTAGGCTTGCTTTTTTATGGCGGTTTTGGAGCAGTGGCTTCTTCCTTGCCGAGCGGCCTTTCAGTTTATGTCAATATAGGACTCGTTTTAACTGTGGGTATAGACACTTTTGCTCCTGTTTCCTCCAGCATCTTCACAAGGTCTTTTGCTGTTGTTCTGGGATTGATTTCCACTTTTCACACCAAAGTACGTTCATCTCTGGGAGACAGAACACGTCTCCTTCCTGAGCGGTATGACGGCTGCATGGTCCCATGGTGTTTAAACTTGTGTACTATTGTTTGTACAGATGAATGTGGTACCTTCAGGCATATGGAAATTGCTCCCAAGGATGAACCAGATTTGTGGAGGTCTACAATTTTTTTTTTCTGAGGTCTTGGCTGATTTCTTTTGATTTTCCCATGATATCAAGCAAAGAGACACTGAGTTTGAAGGTCGGCCTTGAAATACATCCACAGGTACACCTCCAATTGACACAAATTATGTCAATTAGCCTATCAGAAGCTTCTAAAGCCATGACATAATTTTCTAAAATGTTCCAAGCTGTTTAAAGGCACTGTCAACTCAGTGTATGTAAACATCTAACCCACTGGAATTGTGATACATTGAATTATAAGTGAAATAATCTGTCTGTAAACAATTGTTGGAAAAATTACTTGTGTCATGCACAAAGTAGATGACCTAACTGACTTGCCAAAACTATACTTTGTTAACAAGATACTTGTGGAGTGGTTGAAAAACAAGTTTTAATGACTCCAACATAAGTGTATGTAAACTTCCGACTTCAACTGTATGTATTGGATTATGGCAGAATTATTTGGGCTTTTTTGGGCTTTGGCTCATTAAATGTCATTAATTTAGGGCTCATAAAACGTATTTCATATACGGCTCATCAGGCTCAGGTAGCATCAGTTTTAAATGTTCATGCTGATCAAATCTCTAATCAATCCAAACATATTTAAACTCTTTATAATGCTTTGAATGATTTCATTTTTTTGCGGGAAATATCGGGTTACCCGGGAGACAAGGGATTTATTCTAGGGACATTTGTAAAATACCGGTAAAATGTTTGACCCAAGTGTACTTCATCTAGTAGCAGATCCAAATGACCTGGATTGCAGTTGAGATTCCATTGAAAATACATAGCGCGAGTGATCAATGCCGTTAAAGATTCTGCTAAGATTATTATAAAAATTTTGAAGATCTCCACAGACCTACGACAACCTATGCATTCTACCTTGAACTACATACTTTATATGATTACATAAGAAGACATTTATAGATAGTTACAGTAACCTGAAAATGTGTTACTCATTTTAAGGTTGTAATTTATTTTAGTTTCTAAGATAGACTTAACTTAGGCTATTTACTGTACTACAAAAGTTAGACTGGTATACTGACACCACAACCAAATATAATCTTTTAAAGGTGATTTTATCCTCTGCTTGGATAGTTCCATCTGTGCTACTGCGTTAGTCTGGCTTTATTTCCAGTTCGTCTAGAAATGAATCATTTATATGTTGAATTCACATCTCCATCTCAAACAACAATTTTAGTTTGAGAAATCAAACTTTAAATGCACTTTAAATATAGTTTGATTTGATTTAGTCCTACACTTTAACTTATATTTTTGGTTGAGATGGAGAAGTGAATCCAACATATGTATTATTAATTTGTAGACAAACTGGAATTAAAGCTGGTGACACAAAATTAAACTATCCAAGCAAAAGATACATTTACTTCATTTACTTGAAATCAACCAGAACAAGAAACTCTAGGCCTACAGTGTGTAGTCTATTTTTAGTTGAATCCTGGGTTAAATTGAAATAGCTGTTGATGCAATACAGGCCTAAAAAGCATCATTGATGATATAATACTAGTATGGTAACATTTAATTTGCTCTGTTAATGAACCTAGTCTTTGGAATAACTTCAGCAGTGAATCTCTTAACAGTTATTCTCACAATAGCACATTGGTAATCGTCAGTGACAGCTATCATAACTAAGCAGGGCTGGGTTGGTTTAAAATCCTGGAAGGGAAACCAAAGGATATCTATAGATTGATTCTCCAGCAGGAGGTGCAGCCCAGCCTGTCTTTTGTTGTTTGGATAGTGGATTTAACGTTGAAGATCTGAAATTGTTTTAAAGGTACAAATTCAACATATTTTATACAAGGTTTGTCTATGTTTAAATTTGGTTACCATGATGACACAATCCAGTTTTAAAACCAATGTATTTTCTTGTTAGATTCCACATCACAATGCATTGACAAATTATGTTGAAACATTTAGATTCAACCAGTTTGTGCCCAGTGGTCTCGGGCTTTGTTCCGGGTCAGACTTTAATTGGCGGAGCTCTGACCAGGTGTCATTTTTCTGCTTATTGAGCAACGGATTGAGTACTGTGGTGTGCTAAAATGTTAACACTTCTTATCAGATAATCCATTTTTGATTATGAATCTAAAAGTAAATCATAATGACAGAAGACGAAAACGTCAAGACAGCACCTTTTCTTTACTTTATTCTTAAACTTTACAACCTTTGAAAAACATGATACTTTCAAGCTTTGCCTCACTTCCAACTGAGACCAGTGTTTGTTTTGCTCTGAATGAACAACTTTAAAAAATGTGGTGTCACACTAAACTTACATCTAAGTTCACCCACCATATCCTTCCTCAGCACTAATTGTAGCTCACAACAGTTTAGTTCTGTTATGCTGGCGTGCCAACAGCGTTGCTGATGCCTCTCGAAATGGAAGCAGACTGGCTCTGTGGGACCCTCCCTCTCACTTCCCATCCTGGGGCTCCTTGGAGGGGTAAGTTTTAAGTGACACCAAAAATATCGAACAACTTTGGTAATAGTGGAACAGAGGTGACACACTCTTCCAATGTATTGTTCCAATCAGGCTGTCCAGAATAAACTCCCGTCGTTAAAAATGTAACCTGTCTTTTACCAAAGGCATTCATAATAAATGTATAATTGAAATTGTACTACAGGTCTTGTGTTACTATATCCACACCTTGGCTCAATCCTAATCCTAGCCTTACGTCCACACCCTAGTTTAACCCTAAATCTAGCCTCAACACTCACCCTAAATGTTAAAACAGCCAGCAACAGTCAGGTGTTCTAGCACACTCTACTGGTGTTTTTAGTCAGGCAGCTTATTCTCCCATTCAAATCAAATCAAAGTTTATTTGTTACATGTTTAGTAAACAGCAAGTGTGGACTAACAGTGAAATTATTACTTACGGCCCATTCCCAACAATACTGCAGCCCTCATCCTCCACATACAATACCGTTCTGCCAGTCACATTCTGTTAAAGGTCCCCAAAATATACACATCCCTGGGTCACTCCTCTTTTCAGTTCGCTGCAGCTAGCGACTGGAACAAGCTGCAATAAACACTCAAACTGGACTGTTTTATCTCTATCTCTTTATTCAAAGACTCAATCATGTACATTCTTACTGACAGTTGTGACTGCTTCGACTGATGTATTGTTGTCTCTACCTTCTGGCCCTTTGTGCTGTTGTCTGTGCCCAATAATGTTTGTACCATGATTTGTGCTACTACCATGTTGTACTGCTGCCATGATGTGTTGCTACCATGTTGTTGTCATGTTGTGTTGCTACCATGCTGTGTTGTCATGTGTTGCTGCGATGCTATGTTGTTTTCTTAGGTCACTATTTATGTAGTGTTGTGTTGTCTTGCTTGTCGTGATGTGTGTGTTTTGTCCTTTATATTTAAAAAAATATATATTTTTAATCCCAGCCCCCTTACCCGCAGGAGGCCGTCATTTTAAATAAGAATTTGTTCTGACTTGCCAAGTTAAATAAAGGTTAAATCAATAAATTAAAAATTAAAAAGAGAGAAAGAGAATAAGAGAGAAACTTGAAAATTAAACACGTAATAATAAAAGTAGTAATATATACACAATGAGTAACGATAACTAGGCTATATACGAGGGGTACCAGTACAGAGTCGATGTGCAGGGGTGCGAGGTAATTGAGGTACATAACCTATATACACTGCTCAAAAAAATAAAGGGAACACTAAAATAACACATCCTAGATCTGAATGAATGAAATATTCTTATTAAATACATTTTTCTTTACATAGTTGAATGTGCTGACAACAAAATCACACAAATTATCAATGGAAATCAAATTTATCAAAACATGGAGGTCTGGATTTGGAGTCACACTCAAAATTAAAGTGGAAAACCACACTACAGGCTGATCCAACTTTGATGTAATGTCCTTAAAACAAGTCAAAATGAGGCTCAGTAGTGTGTGTGGCCTCCACGTGCCTGTATGACCTCCCTACAATGCCTGGGCATGCTCTTGATGAGGTGGCGGATGGTCTCCAGAGGGATCTCCTCCCAGACCTGGACTAAAGCATCTGCCAACTCCTGGACAGTCTGTGGTGCAATGTGGCGTTGGTGGATGGAGCGAGACATGATGTCCCAGATGTGCTATATTGGATTCCGGTCTGGGGAACGGGCAGGCCAGTCCATAGCATCAATGCTTTCCTCTTGCAGGAACTGCTGACACACTCCAGCCACATGAGGTCTAGCATTGTCTTGCATTAGGAGGAACCCAGGGCCAACCGCACCAGCATATGGTCTCACAAGGGGTCTGAGGATCTCATCTCGGTACCTAATGGCAGTCAGGCTACCTCTGGCGAGCACATGGAGGGCTGTGCGGCCCCCCAAAGAAATGCCACCCCACACCATGACTGACCCACCGCCAAACCGGTCATGATGGAGGATGTTGCAGGCAGCAGAACGTTCTCCATGGCGTCTCCAGACATTGTCACGTATGTCACATGTGCTCAGTGTGAACCTGCTTTCATCTGTGAAGAGCACAGGGCGCCAGTGGCGAATTTGCCAATCTTGGTGTTCTCTGGCAAATGCCAAACATCCTGCACGGTGTTGGGCTGTAAGCACAACCCCCACCTGTGGACGTTGGGCCCTCATACCACCCTCATGGAGTCTGTTTCTGACCGTTTGAGCAGACACATGCACATTGTGGCCTGCTGGAGGTCATTTTGCAGCGCTCTGGCAGTGCTCCTCCTGCTCCTCCTTGCACAAAGGCGGAGGTAGCGGTCCTGCTGCTGGGTTGTTGCCCTCCTACGGCCTTCTCCACATCTCCTGATGTACTGGCCCGTCTCCTGGTAGCGCCTCCATGCTCTGGACACTACGCTGACAGACACAGCAAACCTTCTTGCCACAGCTCGCATTGATGTGCCATCCTGGATGAGCTGCACTACCTGAGCCACTTGTGTGGGTTGTAGACTCCGTCTCATGCATACCACTACAGTGAAAGCACCACCAGCATTCAAAAGTGACCAAAACATCAGCCAGGAAGCATAGGAACTGAGAAGTGGTCTGTGGTCACCACCTGCAGAACCACTCCTTTATTGGGGGTGTCTTACTAATTGCCTATAATTTCCACCTGTTGTCTATTCCATTTATACAACAGCATGTGACATTTATTGTCAATCAGTGTTGCTTCCTAAGTAGACAGTTTGATTTCACAGAAGTGTGATTGACTTGGATTTACATTGGGGTAGCATTACAGTGCATTCGGAAAGCATTCAGACCCCTTACCTATTTCCAAATGTTTTCCTCATCAATCTACACACACTACACCATAGTGATAAAGCAAAATCAGAAATATCACATTCACATAAGTATTCAGACACTTTGCTATGAGACTCGAAATTGAGCTTAGGTGCATCATGTTTCCATTGATCATCCTTGATATGTTTCTACAACTTGGAGTCCACCTGTGGTAAATTCACTTGATTGGACATGATTTGGAAAGGCACACACCTGTCTATATAAGGTCCCACAGTTGACAGTGCATGTCAGAGCAAAACCAAGGCATGACGTCAAAGGAATTCTCAGTAGAGTTCCGAGACAGCAACGTGTTGAGGCACAGATCTGGGCCAGGGTACACAAAATTGTCTGCAGCGCTGAAGGCCCCCAAGAACACAGTGACCTCCATCATTCTTAAATGGAAGGAGTTTGGAACCACCAAGACTCTTCCTATAGCTGGCTGACCGGGCAAACTGAGCAATCGGGTGAGAAGGGCCTTGGTCAGGGAGTTGACCATGAACCCGATGGTCACTCTGACAGAGCTCCAGAGTTCCTCTGTGGATATGGGAGAATATTCCTAGAACGGGCCGCCAGGCCAAACTGAGCAATTGGGTGAGAAGGGCCTTTGTCACGAAGGGGACCATGAACCCGATGGTCACTCTGACAGAGCTCCAGAGTTCCTCTGTGGAGATGGGAGAATATTCCAGAAGAACAACCATATCTGCAGTACTACACAAATAAGGCCTTTATGGTTGGGTGGCCAGGCGGAAGCCACTCCTCAGTAAAAAGCACATGACAGCCCGCTTGGAGTTTCCCAAAAGGAAACTAAAGGACTCTCAGACCATGAGAAACAAGACTCTCTGGTCTGATGGAACCAAGATTGAACTCTTTGGCCTGAATGCCAAGCATCACATCTGGAGGAAACCGGGCACCATCCCTACGGTGAAGCATGGTGGTGGAAGCATCATGCTGTGGGGATGTTTTCAGGGGCAGGGACTGGGAGATTTGTCAGGATCGATGGAAAGATGAATGGAGCAAAGTACAAAGAGATCAAATCAAAGTTGTCACATGCGACGAATACAACAGGTAGATAAAACAGTAGACCTTACCGTGAAATACTTTCTTACAAGCCCTTAACTAACAATGCAGATCAAGAAATAGAGTTAAGAAAATATTTACAAAATTAACTAAAGTAAAAAAAATACAATAAAATCATGAAGCAAAAAAAAAAAATGACATAACAATTACGAGGCTGTATACAGTTGGTACCGGTACCGAGTCAATGTGCGAGGGCACAGGTTAGTCGAGGAAATTTGTGACTATGCATAGATAATAAACAGCAAGTAGCAGCAGTGTCAATGTAAATAGTCTGGGTAGTCATTTGATTAATTGTTCATTAATTGGCTTGGGGGTAGAAGCTGTTAAGGAGCCTTTTGGTCCTAGACTTGGCGCTCCGGTACCGCTTGCCGTGCGGCAGCAGTTGTGGGTGAACAGGGAATACAGGAGGGGACTAAGCACGCATCCCCGAGGGACCCCAGTGTTGAGGATTAGCGTGGCAGATGTGTTGTTGCCTACCCTTATCACCTGGGGGTGGCCAGTCAGGATATCCAGGATTCAGTTGCAGAGGGAGGTGTTTAGTCCCAGGGTCCATAGCTTAGTGATGAGCTTTGTGAGTACTATGGTGTCTAACGCTGAGCTGTAGTCAATGAACAGCATTCTCACATAGGTGTTCTTTTTGTCCAGGTGGGAAAGGGTGGTGTGGAGTGCGATTGAGATTGTGACATCTGTGGAACTATTAGGGCGGTATGTGAATTGGAGTGGGTCTTGATTATCTGGCAGGATGGTGTTGATGTCAGCCATGACCAACCTTTCAAAGCACTTGATGACTACCAACGTGAGTGCTATGTAATCATTTAGGCAGGTTATCTTCACTTTCATGGGCACAAGGACACTGATGTTTTGCTTGGAACATGTAGGTATTACAGACCCAGTCAGGGAGAGGTTGAAAATGTCAGTGAAGACACTTGCTAGTTGGTCCATGCATGATTGCGGCACACGTCTGGCCCCGCGGCTTTGTTAACCTTGTGCGTGTAGGGGGCAGTATTTTTGTTTTTTGGCAAAAACAATTACCCATTTGAAACTGCCTATTTCTCAGCCCCAGAAACTAGAATATGTATATAATTGTCAGATTAGGATAGCAAACACTCAAGTTTCCAAAATGGTAAAAATATTGTCTGTGAGTATAACAGAACTGATATTGCAGGCGAAAACCTGAGAAATTAAATTAGGAAGTGCTTCTTATTTTGAAACCTCTCTGTTCCTAAGCATGCCTATCCTCCATTTAAAGGGATATCAACCATATCCTTTTTCTATGGCTTCCCGAAGGTGTCAACAGTCCTTAGACATAGTTTCAGGCTTTTATTTTTTTTAAATGAGTGTGAAAGATCACATTGCGTAAGTGGATCGGTGGGGGCTCTCAGAGTGAGTTTTGCGCTACAGAGTAAAGCGGCCATTGTTCCACCCGGTGTTATTGAAAAACCTACACACTCGGTTGCTATATTATCGAATATATATTTTAAAAACAACCCGAGGAATGATTATAAAAAATGTTTGACATGTTTCTGTGGACATTATGGAGACTATTTGGAATTTCCGTGTGCGTTGTCATGACCGCTCTTTCCTGTGGATTTCTGAACATAACACGACAAACAAACGGAGGTATTTTGGGTATAAAAATAATCTTTATGGAACAAAAGGAACATTTGTTGTGTAACTGGGAGTCTCGTGAGTGAAAACATCCGAAGATCATCAAAGGTAAACGGTTAATTTGATTGCTTTCCTGATTTTCATGACCAAGCTTTCTGATGCTAAGTGTACATACTGCTATGCTAGGCTATCGATAAATTTACACACGCTTGGATTACTTTCGCTGTAAAGCATAATTTAAAAATCTGAGACGATAGGTGGATTAACAAAAGGCTAAACTGTGTTTTGCAATATTGCACTTGTGATTTCATGAATATGAATATTTTTTCGTAATATTATTTGACTGTGGCGCTATGCTATTCAGCGGTTTCTGACGAAAATGATCTCGCGACAGGGATGGGTAGTGTCAAGAAGTTAATGTTGACATAAAGTTCTTGCTCACATTGGGTACGGAGAGCGTGATCACACAGTCGTCCAGAACAACTGGTGAAGGTGTTGCATGCTTCAGTGTTGCTGGCCTCAAAGTGAGCATAAAAGGCATTTAGTTCGTCTGATAGGCTTGCGTCCCTGGGAAGCGCATGGCTGGGTTTCCCTTTTTAGTCCGTAATGGTTGTCAAGTCCTGCCACATCTGACGAGCGTCAGAGCTGGTGTATTAGGATTGAAACTTAATCCTGTATTAACGCTTTGCCTGTTTGACGGTTCGTCTGAGGATATTGTGGGATTTCTTATAAGTAACCAAATTAGTGTCTCACTCCTTGAAAGTGGCAGCTCTAGCCTTTAGCTCTGTGTGGATGTTGCCTGTAATCCGGGGCTTCTGGTTGGGATATGTACATATGGTCACTGTGGTGACGACGTCGTCGATGCACTTATTAATGAAGCCGGTGACTGAGATGGTATCCTCCTCAATGCCATTGGATGAATCCTGGAACATATTCCAGTCTGTGCTAGCAAAACAGTCCTGTAGCATAGCATTCATGTCATCTGACCACTTCCATATTCCAGAGTCACCGGTACTTCCTGCTTTAATTTTTGCATGTAAGCAGGAATCAGGAGGATACAATTATGGTCAGATTGACCAAATAGAGGGTGAGTGAGAGCTTTGTATGCGCTTCTGTGTGTGGAGTAAAGGTGGTCTAAAGTTTTTTTTCTCTCTGGTTGCACATGTGACATGCTGGTTAAGTTTGCCTGCCTTAACTTTTTATGGCTGCAGGGGCAGTATTGAGTAGCTTGGATGAAAAGGTGCCCATTGTAAACGGCCAGCTCCTCAGTCTCATTTGCTAATATATGCATATTATTGTTAGTATTGGATAGAAAACTCTCTGAAGTTTCTAAAACTGTTTGAATTATGTCTGTGAGTATAACAGAACTCATATAGCAGGCAAAAATCTGAGAAATTCCACTTCCTGTTTTTTTTCTGAGGTTGGCAGATCTTCAACCAAGCTCTCATTGAAATTACAGCGAGATATGGATGCGTTTTCACTTCCTATGCCTTCCACTAGATGTCAACAGTCAATAGAACTTTGTCTGATGACTCTAATGTGAAGGGGGGTCGAATGACACAGGAAATAGTCACCACTGCCACGAGTTGACCATGCATTCACTATGCGCGTTCATAGGGGAAGCACCTGCGTTCCATCGCTCATTTGAAGTCATTCTAATACTCCGGTTGAAAAGTTATTCAAGATATATGTAAACAACATTCTAAAGATGAATTCAGTACATCGCTTGACATGTTTCTACTGACTGTTACGGAACTTTTGGACATTTCGTCACGTTATAATGGACGCGCTTTGTGACTTTGGAATTGTTTACCAAACGCGCTAACTAAAGTAGCTAATTGGACATAAATAACGGACATTTTCGAACAAATCAAGCATTTATTGTGGACCTGGGATTTCTAGGACTGCATTCTGAGGAAGTTCATCAAAGGTAAGGAAACATTTATCATGTATTTTCTGGTTTCTGTTGACTCCAACATGGTTTCTGTTGACTCCATTTGGCTTCTGTTCTGAGCGCCGTCTCAGATTATTGCATTAAGGAGAGGTACAGTGTGGCAAAGAAGTATTTAGTCAGCCACCAATTGTGCAAGTTCTCCCACTTAAAAAGAGGGGCCTGTAATTTTCATCATAGGTACACTTCAACTATGACAGACAAAATGAGAAAAGAAAATCCAGAAAATCACATTGTAGGATTTTTAATGAATTTATTTGCAAATTATGATGGAAAATAAGTATTTGGTCAATAACAAAAGTTTATCTCAATACTTTGTTAGACACCCTTTGTTAGCAATGACAGAGGTCAAACGTTTTCTGTAAGTCTTCACAAATCAAATCAAATCAAATTTATTTATATAGCCCTTCGTACATCAGCTGATATCTCAAAGTGCTGTACAGAAACCCAGCCTAAAACCCCAAACAGCAAGCAATGCAGGTGTAGAAGCACGGTGGCTAGGAAAAACTCTCTAGAAAGGCCAAAACCAAGGAAGAAACCTAGAGAGGAACCAGGCTATGTGGGGTGGCCAGTCCTCTCTGTGCCGGGTGAGATTATAACAGAACATGGCCAAGATGTTCAAATGTTCATAAATGACCAGCATGGTCGTATAATAATAAGGCAGAACAGTTGAAACTGGAGCAGCAGCACGGTCAGGTGGACTGGGGACAGCAAGGAGTCATCATGTCAGGTAGTCCTGGGGCATGGTCCTAGGGCTCAGGTCCTCCGAGAGAGAGAAAGAAAGAGAGAATTAGAGAGAGCATATGTGGGGTGGCCAGTCCTCTTCTGGCTGTGCCGGGTGGAGATTATAACAGAGCATGGCCAAGATGTTCAAATGTTCATAAATGACCAGCATGGTCAAATAATAATAAGGCAGAACAGTTGAAACTGAAGCAGCAGCACGGCAGTAGGATAATAGTAGACCAACCCAAGCTGTGCTGTTCAGTAGGATAATAGTAGACCAACCCAAGCTGTACTGTTCAGTAGGATAATAGTAGACCAACCCAAGCTGTACTGTTCAGTAGGATAATAGTAGACCAACCCAAGCTGTACTGTTCAGTAGGATAATAGTAGACCAACCCAAGCTGTACTGTTCAGTAGGATAATAGTAGACCAACTCAAGCTGTACAAATCAAATAATTGTAGACAAATCAAATGTGCTGTTCAGTAGGATAATAGTAGACCAACCCAAGCTGTTGTTCAGTAGGATAATAGCCAAATGCTTGTGTTCAGTAGGATCAAATCAAATCAAATTTATTTATATAGCCCTTCGTACATCAGCTGATATCTCAAAGTGCTGTACAGAAACCCAGCCTAAAACCCCAAACAGCAAGCAATGCAGGTGTAAAGCACGGTGGCTAGGAAAAACTCCCTAGTAGCCCTTATACATCAGCTGATATCTCAAAGTGCTGTACAGAAAGGCCAAAACCTAGGAAGAAACCTAGAGAGGAACCAGGCTATGTGGGGTGGCCAGTCCTCTTAAAGCTGTGCTAGTGGAGATTATAACAGAACATGGCCAAGATGTTCAAATGTTCATAAATGACCAGCATGGTCGAATAATAATAAGGCAGAACAGTTGAAAAAGTGGCAGTGATATATTTACATAGCACAGTCAGGTGGAAGTGGCTGGAGTTGAAAGTGTGGAGCCAGCTCAGCAGTGGTGGCTGTTTAACAGTCTGATGGCCAGGTGGACTGGGGACAGCAAGGAGTCATCATGTCAGGTAGTCCTGGAGCTCAGGTCCTAGGGCTCAGGTCCTCCGAGAGAGAGAAAGAAAGAGAAAAGGAGAGAATTAGAGAACGCACACTTAGATTCACACAGGACACCGAATAGGACAGGAGAAGTACTCCAGATATAATAAACTGACCCCAGCCCCCCGACACAAACTACTGCAGCATAAATACTGGAGGCTGAGACAGGAGGGGTCAGGAGACACTGTGGCCCCATCCGAGGTCACCCCCGGACAGGGCCAAACAGGAAGGATATAACCCCACCCACTTTGCCAAAGCACAGCCCCCACACCACTAGAGGGATATCTTCAACCACCAACCTACCATCCTGAGACAAGGCTGAGTATAGCCCACAAAGATCTCCGCCACGGCACAACCCAAGGGGGGGGCGCCAACCCAGACAGGATGACCACAACAGTGAATCAACCCACTCAGGTGACGCACCCCCTCCCCAGGGACGGCATGAGAGAGCCCCAGTAAGCCAGTGACCCAGCCCCTGTAATAGGGTTAGAGGCAGAGAATCCCAGTGGAAAGAGGGGAACCGGCCAGGCAGAGACAGCAAGGGCGGTTCGTTGCTCCAGAGCCTTTCCGTTCACCTTCCCACTCCTGGGCCAGACTACACTCAATCATATGAGTACATTCCACTGAAGAGATGAGTCTTCAGTAAAGACTTAAAGGTTGAGACCGAGTTTGCGTCTCTGACATGGGTAGGCAGACCGTTCCATAAAAATGGAGCTCTATAGGAGAAAGCCCTGCCTCCAGCTGTTTGCTTAGAAATTCTAGGGACAATTAGGAGGCCTGCGTCTTGTGACCGTAGCGTACGTGTAGGTATGTACGGCAGGACCAAATCAGAGAGATAGGTAGGAGCAAGCCCATGTAATGCTTTGTAGGTTAGCAGTAAAACCTTGAAATCAGCCCTTGCTTTGACAGGAAGCCAGTGTAGAGAGGCTAGCACTGGAGTAATATGATCAAATTTTTTGGTTCTAGTCAGGATTCTAGCAGCCGTATTTAGCACTAACTGAAGTTTATTTAGTGCTTTATCCGGGTAGCCGGAAAATAGAGCATTGCAGTAGTCTAACCTAGAAGTGACAAAAGCATGGATTAATTTTTCTGCATCATTTTTGGACAGAAAGTTTCTGATTTTTGCAATGTTACGTAGATGGAAAAAGATGTCCTTGAAATGGTCTTGATATGTTCTTCAAAAGAGAGATCAGGGTCCAGAGTAACGCCAGAGGTCCTTCACAGTTTTATTTGAGACGACTGTACAACCATTAAGATTAATTGTCAGATTCAACAGAAGATCTCTTTGTTTCTTGGGACCTAGAACAAGCATCTCTGTTTTGTCCGAGTTTAATAGTAGAAAGTTTGCAGCCATCCACTTCCTTATGTCTGAAACACATGCTTCTAGCGAGGGCAATTTTGGGGCTTCACCATGTTTCATTGAAATGTACAGCTGTGTTTCATCCGCATAGCAGTGAAAGTTTACATTATGTTTTCGAATAACATCCCCAAGAGGTAAAATATATAGTGAGAACAATAGTGGTCCTAAAACGGAACCTTGAGGAACACCGAAATTTACAGTTGATTTGTCAGAGGACAAACCATTCACAGAGACAAACTGATATCTTTCCGACAGATAAGATCTAAACCAGGCCAGAACTTGTCCGTGTAGACCAATTTGGGTTTCCAATCTCTCCAAAAGAATGTGGTGATCGATGGTATCAAAAGCGGCACTAAGGTCTAGGAGCACGAGGACAGATGCAGAGCCTCGGTCCGATGCCATTAAAATGTCATTTACCACCTTCACAAGTGCCGTCTCAGTGCTATGATGGGGTCTAAAACCAGACTGAAGCATTTCGTATACATTGTTTGTCTTCAGGAAGGCAGTGAGTTGCTGAGCAACAGCCTTCTCTAAAATCTTTGAGAGGAATGGAAGATTCGATATAGGCCGATAGTTTTTTATATTTTCTGGGTCAAGGTTTGGCTTTTTCAAGAGAGGCTTTATTACTGCCACTTTTAGTGAGTTTGGTACACATCCAGTGGATAGAGAGCCGTTTATTATGTTCAACATAGGAGGGCCAAGCACAGGAAGCAGCTCTTTCAGTAGTTTAGTTGGAAGGGTCCAGTATGCAGCTTGAAGGTTTAGAGGCCATGATTATTTTCATCATTGTGTCAAGAGATATAGTACTAAAACACTTGAGCGTCTCTCTTGATCCTAGGTCCTGGCAGAGTTGTGCAGACTCAGGACAACTGAGGTTTGGAGGAATACGCAGGTTTAAAGAGGAGTCCGTAATTTGCTTTCTAATAATCATAATCTTTTCCTCAAAGAAGTTCATGAATTTATCACTGCTAAAGTGAAAGTCATCCTCTCTTGGGGAATGCTGCTTTTTAGTTAGCTTTGCAACAGTATCAAAAAGGAATTTCGGATTGTTCTTATTTTCCTCAATTAAGTTAGAAAAATAGGATGATCGAGCAGCAGTAAGGGCTCTTCGGTACTGCACGGTACTGTCTTTCCAAGCTAGTCGGAAGACTTCCAGTTTGGTGTGGCGCCATTTCCGTTCCAATTTTCTGGAAGCTTGCTTCAGAGCTCGGGTATTTTCTGTGTACCAGGGAGCTAGTTTCTTATGAGAAATTTTTTAGTTTTTAGGGGTGCAACTGCATCTAGGGTATTGCGCAAGGTTAAATTGAGATCCTCAGTTAGGTGGTTAACTGATTTTTTAATAGTAGTAGGCACCTAGCACTATTGTTGGATTAGCAGTGTTTATATAGTACAGACACCTAGCACTATTGTTGGATTAGCAGTGTTTATATAGTACAGACACCTAGCACTATTGTTGGATTAGCAGTGTTTATATAGTACAGACACCAAGCACTATTGTTGGATTAGATTAACAACAGTAGTGATACATGGTTAGGTAGGACACACGATATCTGTTAGATAGGAACAACAGTAGTGATACATGGTTAGGTAGGAACAATAGTAGTGACACATGGTTAGGTAGGACACAAGATATCTGTTAGATAGGAACAACAGTAGTGACACATGGTTAGGTAGGACACAAGATATCTGTTAGATAGGAACAACAGTAGTGATACATGGTTAGGTAGGACA